>NW_025891101.1:66072-98023 GCF_002878395.1 Capsicum annuum
CAAAACCAATGCACATAATAAAATGCATATACATATATATCACATGTCGGGATAGGGAAAAGGCTTAACATGCACTTTAAAACCTTAGCCTAGATTTTGTAGCTCAACTATCCTAACATAAGAAGGAACCCATGGACTGTATGGGCCCATCTCTCTCCAAGTTGGTAGGACCCCAATACATCTAGTTGTACAAACCAGAGGGTATATAAATGCACAATTGGGGACTTTTAACTCCTAGCATACCAAGGTGACATGATCACCAAATTATATAATAAGATGTGGGATATTCAACCTTCCTAATCAAATGACCATAATAAGAGAGACTCAAACCACCCAGTCATACAGACCCCTATGTCGGCAATTACAGTTTCCAGTATTGGTTCTTCAATACCTACACTTTCACAACTCAGCTATACATTTCCTATTAAACCCCAATTAAAAAAATTAGCACATATATTATCATTTATTGAACCATGATGTATATTTAGGCATACATTATTGGTATCACCATGCCAACTACATTTGCTAGGTAACTTGAACATACCACACCATTTACCATTATTTAGGGAAATCACATTCCCCTTTGAATTAATTACATATTGGCTTGGGGAATTACATAACCCCTTAAAGTTTAATACAAAAATCATTATGCTTCTTTGACTTTTCACACTATGCAATAGTTGATGAGTAGTTCAATATGCATACTTTTCATATTCAAAACCAATTTCACCATATGGGATTAGGGTTATAACCACTTCAAAAGTCATAAGTTTGGGGAAGCACCATCCCTAGTTCATTCACTATTTGCATACCATCAATTTTATTCTTAATCACCATTTAAACGTAACCCATGTAGGGAAAAACATGATACATCACATAAACAATAATTCTTCAAGGACCTTAACCCATTTTTTCAAAATCAACAATAGTGTCGTATGAACAACACTTTAAAACTCATGCTTTTAACAAATTAATAATTAGGAAAGAGAAACATACCTGAAATACCAAGTTTCATAGAAAGAATTCAACCCTTGAGTCCTTGGATATCCTACTTCTTAGAAACCGTAACAATGGTTTTTTAAGAGAATTTAAGAGAGCTTTGGGAGTGATTGAGTACGTTATGAATGAGAAACAACCCTTCTTAAGTGATTTATGAACGTAGGGTTTTAATTAGGCGAGAAAGGAATTGCCCAAAGTGTAATAATTTAAAAATTAAAATATAGTCCTCAGTGACTACGGGTCACTATACGACTCATATAGACTCATTATGATTGGTCACCATAAGTCGTAGCCAAGATAGTCTCCAACTCACTCACAAGCTACAAATCAAACTATATGACTCGTAATGGGACTCTACGACTCGTAGGGTAAAGTCATAGTAAACCCAATAACCATTTAGGGTATATAATGAAAACCCTATGATTTGCACCTAATGACTCTTAACAAGTCCTTATGTCTCATAGTAAGCCACTCATACATAGAGCGGAACTCAGCCACACACTTTCTAATTTGCTTATGATTCGAGTCTAATGGCTCATCAAAAGAGTCGTATTTAGGACAGTGAGGATGACAAAATGTCAAGGACAAAAAACCTAGGGGGTTATAGTATGGATTGTATAGAAAATTAGAAACTTAGGCATAGACACCATTTAAATATGTAGGATGTTGGTAGAATATTCTCTTGAATCAAAATAGAAGGAATTTGCTAGAGTAAGAATAAATTTATCATGACCAATCCCTGAAACTCACCACCATGAGAAAATTCTAGATTTGCATCTTTTTCCCCTTAGCTCAAAGGTCACTATCCAAATCTTGAAAGTATATCCCCTTATTAAACCTATATGCACAACACTCCGCACAAGAACATCAAACTCATCTTGACAATTTTAATATGAAGACACTAATTTCTTTCGAGGACATTCCCTTCAAGGATACTAATCATAAATTCCTCCAACCTCTAAAGTCATTTCCTTGAAACTACCATTTTCATAGGCATCAACATCTATGCTTCTAAATACATAACACTTAATTTTCAACACCTTTAAATACTAGCATTACACCTCTAATATCATAACCTCATAACCAAAAAGAATTTTTTAAAAAAGTATACCAAGATTTCACATAGTCTATCTATTTCTCCCTTAATTAAGCTCTACATAGCACCATATAACAGCTTCCTAAAGTTTTCCATACTGATTTAAGGACATAAGCTAAGTAGACATAACCCTCACAACTCAAGATAGTGTACACTTTATTCTTATAACTTAGGGCTTTTATCCATTTAACGATTTATCCACTATTTCTACTGTAACATTATAACTCATGCATATATCATAATTTCCCACTCCAATATTTCATAAGTCATCAACCTAAGTGCTTTATATGAAAATTCTTCACATAAAAACACTTTACACACTAGGTAAATTATCATGACTCTTATATATGATTAAAAATAATAATTTTTTGACCTATAATCATATGAAAAATGTTTAGAATCTTAGCTAGAAATTTTTGGGGCATTATAAATTTTGTAGCAGAAACACAAACCCATAATGTTTAATTTAGCACCTTGAGTCAGTTTGGGTGGAATCATTGCACCTATTTCAATCGGCACTACATAACCCAAGGCTTCATCTAGATTTTCATAGATAGATATTTTTGGTTTGAAGGGTTGTTTTACCCTGTGCATTATTAATCTATACCTAGCATCAAGTAAAGATAGATAATTTTCCTCCTTTTTTCTAGCCCTTTCTTACCTAGTTACCCATCGAGCATTTGCTTGCCTAGCATTTTTCTTATTGAATAACATAGTTGTAACTTGTTCTGCTATATCTATCCATCACATAGTTATAGTGGATAATTAAAAATTATTGGGGTATTATGAAACCCCCTTCTCATAGGTCCTTTGATTATGAAGTTCTTCTCTCTTCATCTTTTGATTTTGTTTCATAGTTCTCTCAAGTTCAAGATCAAATGAACTTAGGATATTGTATTAACTCTGAGCATTAGGCATATAATGGGTTGTACCCTATATATAGTACGATAATAAGATCAGAAAATGAGACCAACTACCCAACAAACACAATCAGTCAACACCATGAGAATGTGACCTTGCAAAATTTTTAGTTGTATGGTAATGATCATGATATGTGTGTTATGTTTTTTCCTTTTTATATGTTCTTTCCAAGTTGTGTAAGGACTTATTAGGTGTATATTAGAGTGTTAAATTGTAAATATACATACCTATCCATGCAGTAAAGAATTAGAACACTTAGACTTGAACCTTTGAAGAAGACAACAACTTTTTTTATGTCTCTAAAGTGGATACGGTTGGGGGTACTTCAGTGATACCCTAGGTCATGACTCACAACCACCATAACCTCCCCTTTAGTACCCTAGACATTATATTAGTTTAGTATACTTCCCACCATACTATAAGGTCATCCCTTGGTCATAACCAATATCACGAGTCATGAGTTGCCAAATCATATGGAGTGGAACCTAACCTAGAGTGGACTGTTTTGGTTATGGGTGGTCTATACGAGTTTGGTCATGATTCATACCCTTAATATATGACTCAAGGGTGCCTATTCATACCCTAACCATAGTAGTTGACCTAGGTGAAGCTTTAGGTACGGCTTAGCATACCACTCATAACCTAGGTTGCGATTGCAAAGTGAACCATCAGGAGAAGTCATACCCCTGCACGTGTGTGTTTTCCATCTTTTAACCAAGGAACTTTTGGTCATTTACCTTGCCTAAAACCCTAAGTCCTTAACCTATATAAGTCATGGTTTCCTTCCAAGTCTTCATTTTCAAGACTTAAATATTCCTGACACTCTAATGGCTCTTGGAAACAAGATTGGAGGCTAGGGTTTTAAGGTGTTCATCTTGTGTCAAGAAAGAGGAGTTAATATTGTTGGTGATTCAAGTTGTTTAAGGCATGTATATATTTCCCCTATTTAAAAAAACTCTAAACCCATGTATTTCACACTTGGATTAGTAAGTATACATGGTGGTTTTGAATCAAATGAAAAAGGTTTTGTTACCTAATAATGAATAATGATGAATCTTGCTTATATTTGTAGTGATACATGTGATGGATAGTATATTGCATATGTAGGTACATTATGTATGTTGTTTAACATGAGGGTCTTGAGGACCCCTAGTTCTATTGATTTCTACCATGAAAATAACCTTGTTAAAGTTATGCACACAAGGTATTTGTGAGAATGTCAGTGAGAATGTCTAACTGAAATAACTAGTTACATATTGATAGTACATTAAGTTGGGGAAATTGTCCAAATGAGTATGATTGATTGATAAATTATGTTGTAAAAGTATTGTGAACTATTTATTTTGTATTTGGTGATATTATTGGGTCAATGACTAATAAAGAATTAAAACCCTAGACATAAAAATAAACTTATTGTGTGTGTTAAGAATAAGTGTGCTAAGAATATGGTGAAAACTTGCAAATGAATTGATAATGGTTATGTGGGTCTTGGTGACCATAAATTTAATGAATGATGTGATATATCAAGGCATTTAGCATATTAATATTTAGAGTGGTTAAATGGTCTTGTGAGGGCTAAATATGTATATAGGGAAAAGGCCTAGTGAACCTGAACGAGACATGATAATTTATAAATAGAAATAAATACTTATAGATAGTTGGTTAGGGCCTTGTTGGCAATGTATTGAGTTATGCTAATTGTAAATGCTTGCAAATGGTTTATAAGAACCTTGTTAAGTATGTAATGGGTTAGCTTGTGGCTTAAATGGGGAAATGTAAAGTTTTGTATGAATGTTTATTAATTGGTATTGTATTGGTGTGCTTAGACATGTAATTTGTTAATCTCTAACCATGTTGGTTTGATGGTTAAGAAGAGGGGTTTATTTTCCCCAAACTTGAACTCGAATTATGAATGGAACCAAGTGTGGTGGAGATATAATATAATGTTGTTAATGACATATTAAAGGTTTATGTGGGTCTTAAGGACCAAAAATTAAAATATGTGATTAATTAAATAGAGGCATTGTCCTATTGAGATTATTGATCAATAAAGGCTCCCATGAGGACGATGTGGTCTTGATTAATATTGAATTAGCTAAATGAGCTAGAGCTTTTGAATATGTGGTATTTTCTTAATATGTAGAAAATATTGATATGGAGGTCGATGCGTGAACTAAGGGATTAAAGCTCCATGGCCAGGTCACTATAATGGCTCATGATTAAAGTTCCATAGCCAAGACACTATGATGGCTAGTGATTAATGTTCGACCTCATGATTAATGTTGCATGGCCAAGCCACTATTATAGCTCTTGATTAAAGTTTGATGGCCAAGCCACTTTGATAGCTCATGATTAAAGTTCCACCTCGTGATTAAAGTTCCATGGCCAAGCCACTATGATAGATCGTGGTTAAAGTTCCACCTTGTGATTAAAGTTCCATGGCCAAGCCACTATGATGCCTCATATTAAAATTCTACCTTATGATTAAGTTCCATGGCCAAGCCACTATGATGGCCTGTGATTACAGTTCTAAATAGGATTAAAGTTCCATAACCAATAAAATATGATGGCTCGAGATTAAAGTTCCAACTCATGATTAAAGTTCTATAGCCATTCCACGCCTAAGCGATTATGGTATATGGGTAGAGCCCTTTTTTCAATAAGTAACTATGTGGTTGTAGCCCCTTTTCTTGATGAAGTGTAACCATGGTTGAAGTACCTTGCTTAATGATTTGTGAATGTTGTGAAAGTCTTATACCTTATGAGGATGTATGAACCCTAGTGTGTAATGTTGGAGTCATCCACTTTGTGTCATATGATTGAAGTATTTGAGAGTGTTATTATGTTTTGATAACTTGATTGGCATGTGATATATTTATGCATAAAAATAAATTTGTGAATATAATTGTACATGATATATAGTCTTATTGTTGAATGATGATATTATTTTATTCTTATACTTTAGGTACATGCTAGTTCTCTAATAGCTAACTATCTTTAGACTCTATGTACCTATGCGATATAGATGTTGAATCATCTTCTTATTCTTCTACGCAATGATCAGGTATTTGGGTGGATTCGTGCATTGACGTTGAAGTGGTGAGCTTTCATTCTCCAGAAGAACTACCTTTCATAGTCATTTTAATCTATGTCATAGACTTGTATAGGGTGGTACTTGGCTATTATCTGAGGTATGTCCTGGCATATTATTAACTTCAATTTGTTTAGAGGTTTTGTGGATGACTGTGGACTTAGGCATATTGGCTAGACTATTGTTATTAATGAAATGGTAATTATTTTCTAGTTTTGACTATTAGTCTTATATTTCTACTATTCTTATTTTATGGTCAGGGTCCATCTAACCCTCATGGATAATTGTAGATATTAGGTTGGGTTACGGGGTGACCTATATCTCATATGAGCATGAGGTTCCCACATGAAAAGTCCCAAAGTTCTTAGCATGTCAAGTTGGTATTAGAGCCTAGGTTTATGGTCAGTTGGGAGTCCACAATACCGCATCAAGTAGAGTCTCTTTTATGGGTGTGAAACGCGTCACACTCATAAAGAGGGGCTATGAGATATCATAGGAAATATTTCTCTTTCTTCTATTTCAATCTCAAGTTGTATAGTGTCTATAGTCTTAGATTCTGCTAATTTCTATTTTCTCATCTTTTAGATCATGTATCCGAGGAGATCTAATAATTGGGTAAACCCTTCTATCCCAATTGGGGCAATATAGACAATGTTCGTCCAACTTTTGGGATTCAGACCCAGCAAAGAGTCATGATATCTAACCATCCTCGTGGGGTTCCACTTATTCCTACTAACCTCTCTATTGGGGGTGATATTTCTCCTCAGTTGCCTTAAAAGGCTGGGTTTCATCGCTCCTCTGCTCGGTTAGATTAGGTTAGTGTAAAGTGGTCTAGGAGGAAGTGTTGGGCGGGTCCTAGATTTCACTTCATGACTAGTGCTCCATACCCAAATCCATTAGGAGACGGGCATCTTCAGATCGATAATGCTTATAGGGCACAAGGGGCCCTACTCTCATTCACCGATCCCCCTTATCAATCTTGCAATCTATCACAACATCGTGGTTGTGAAAAAAGAAAGAACCGGTGTTAAGTATGTCATCAATTAGGTCATATGCAATGGGAGTGTCCCATAAGGATTATATCTTGGGCATGACAAAGGATGTCGGTTATTAATTCTCTAGTTGTGGCACCCAGGGGTTCCCATGTTAAGGATAATGATGCCTAACCAGCTCCGTCCCACACTTCTTGTAGATTTTATGGTCAGAGCCGTCATCGTCAGTGTGAGATGGGGAGAGGCAAATGTTAGCATTGTGGTCAAGTCAGGCATATGAAGCTAGAGTTCCCCTCTCGAGTGACTTCTTGGGCCAATAGGGCTTTTGTGGCTACTTTCTCTACTCCTGCACCAAAAGGTGCTAGATTTATTTCTTTTTATGGTACTGGCACTTACTGAAGTTTCTTGTATCCACCTTCTACTCACCAGGGGTCTAAAGTTCCCTCGAATGTTGTTGTGGGTATGTTGAAAACTCCTTCTCCATGTTATGTATGCATATGCCTTGCTTGGTATGTTTGACTCCCTTAGCAATTGTGTATTTCAATTTGGTTCTAAGTTATTTGAGCTTATTTTCCTATTTCTACCCTGGTAAGAGACTTCGTGGTTATCAAAAGAGGATATAGGGGATGTGTGTTATTTGTTTGTGGTAGAGACACTCTTGTTGACTTGATAGAGTTAGACATGGTTCATTTTGATGTCACTTGGGGAAAATTAGTTGCACTAGTCTTATGCTTCCTTAGGTTTTTAGACCCATAGGGTCATGTTTAACTTCCGTAATGAGCTGGTAATTATACGAGAAGATGGTTCTTTTGTCCTTTAGTAACTACGAGAAGATTGATTTCTTATATCAAAGCCTGAGAGTTGATATCAAAGGAGTGTTTGTACCAGAAACTATTTATTTTGCCTTACTGCAATGGTCTATCAAAAGATTGAAGATCCGTCATAGTGTCCATTAGCTCTTATCCAGAATCTCAATTTTGCAACTTCATGTTACCAATAAATTAGATGGTCCATCGAGGATAAGATGATCCGTCAGCTTAGCCATCAAGCCTTATCTATAAAATCCATTTTTCCCATGGCTTTGACGGTTTTAGTAATGGTCCATTAGGCTATTGATGGTCCATCAACATTCCCGTCAACCTCCCTCAACTTCTTCTGATTCTAGTTTCCTGGATTTTTATTCTCATACACTTCAATAAACATATCAAATTGCACCAAAAGAAACAAATAACTCTAACTAAACTTACAATAATACATTGTGGGTTGCCTCCTACTAGCGCCTAATTTACTATCGTGACACGACTCAGTTATCTCAATTACTCAGACTTCATCGAGATAAACTTTACTTAAGCATTTAACCGAGTCTATTGGACTGATATATAGCTTGACTCATTTCCTGTTGACTTTGAAGAAACTTTTATCTTCATTTTCAAGTTTGACTACTCCGGATGAGTAGACCTGCATAACATTAAATGGGCCAGACCACTTAGACTTAAGTTTACCTAGGAATAGCTTTAGTCTAGAGTTTAAGAGTAATACCCAATTGTCTCTCTAAAATTCCCTATTTTAAATTTTATATTATTGGTATTTCTTCATTCTTTCATTGTACAAGACCACTCTTTCATAATCCCCAAGGCAGAATTCATCCATCTAATTCAGTTCCATTAGTCTTAGCTCTGCTGCCTCCTTCCAATTCAGATTTAACCTCCTGAGTGCCCACAAAGCCTTGTGTTCTAGCTCAATCGGCAAATGGCATGATTTTCCATAGACCAGCAAATATGGAGACATCCTAGTAGGCATCTTGAAAGCTGTCCAAAATGCCCACAAGGCATCATCAAGCTTTCGAGACCAATCCTGTCTACTTGCGTTCACCATTTTGGCTAGAATTGCCTTTATCTCCTAATTTGAAATCTCAACTTTCCCACTGGTCTGTGAGTGATATGGTGTTACTACCTTATGTTGTTTCACCCCATATTTTTCCAAGGCTATCAAAAATATTTTGTTGCGAAAATGTTATCCTTCGTCGCTTATGATGGTATGGGGTACCCCAAAGTGAGAGAAGATCTTATTTTCGAGAAAAGCAACCACACTTTTGCCTTAATTGTCAGGAAAAGACACGGACAACAACCAAAATATAATTTAGCCCATAAGATCTCACAAAGGGCCCCATGAAATCGATACCCCAAACGTCAAATAATTCAACCTCCATCATTTTTGCCATGGGCATCTCATGGTGATTTAAGATCAAGTCTTGTCTCTGGCACTTGTCAGATCTCCTCATAAACTCGTATGCATCCTTAAATAGGGTTTGCCAATAATAGCCACTTCGAAGCACCTTTCTTTTCATACTATCACCAGCATGGTGTCCCCCTACTGGGGAGGCTTGACAAGCTCCTAGAATACTTAGCATATGAACTTCTTGTATGCACCTTTTGATAATATTGTTAGCACAACACCAAAATAATTAAGGATCATCCTAGAAGTACCTTGTAGCATCATGAAGAAACTTCTTTTTCTGGCAGAAAGAAAGATTCTCCGAGATAATATCTGTTACCATAAAGTTGGTGAAGTTCGCATACCAAGGAACTGTTTCAAGCACAATAGCAAGGAATTACATATCAGGGAAAGAATTATCAATTTCAAGCTTCTCTATGATTATTTTCTCTCCTTCTCATCTGGATAAGTGGTCTGCCACTTGATTTTCGCATCATTTCCTATCTTTGACCTCAAATTTAAATTTTTCCAGAAGTAGCACCATCTGATTAGCCTTGGTTTTACATCCTTCCTTGCCATTAAATATCTTAAAGCAGCATGGTATGTATGAACCACCACCTTGGTTTCCAACAAGTAAGCACGAAACTTTTCAAATATGTAGACAACTGCGAGAAGTTCTTGTTCTATAATAGTATAATTCTTTTGTGCCCCATTTAACGCTTTTCTCACATAATAATGGGGTGAGATAATTTCTCCTTCTTTTTACCAAGTACAACCCTAAGCACCAATCTACCTGCATCGTGCATGATTTTGAATGGTTTAGACTAATCTGGAGCAATAATAATTGGGGCAACCACCAGCTTCTCCTTAAGGCATTCAAATATCTTCATGCATCTATCATCAAATACAAACTTAGTCTCCTTATCCAACAACTTGCAAAGTGGGTTTGCAATATTTGATAAATCTTTAATAAACCGATGGTAGAATTCAGCATGACTAAGGAAATTATGGACTCCATTTACTAAAATAGGAGGGGGTAGTTTCTATATCACCTCTACCTTCACCCGATCAACCTCCAATGTCCAAGTACGATTCCCTCCTTCACTATGAATTGATACGCCCATATTATAACTCTCATTAGAAACCATAAGCAGTCATCGTCAAATATAGACCACAACTAGGTTGGGATCGAATCCCACAATGAAAATTGTTTAAACTAAGTGTTATGATTATTAATGGATTATAGATCGAATGTTCCAGAATAAGGGAGTCTTGTTTATTAACAAAGTTCGATGCTTGTAGCAAGTAGTATTCCCACTAATGAGTGTTATTCCTAGTTTTGATTCAATGAGAGTAAATAAACTAGGATTATGTTCACCAAGGTGTTCAAGCAGTCAGGGTTGTGAGATATTTTAAATTCCTAATTAATAATTTCAATTGGAAGAGTGATTGAATTCTAAAGTTTAACTATTCATTTCTCAACCTAAACATATAATTACCCTTTAATTCTTTCGAACATAAAGAATACAATGCAATATTCAATTGATTTGTCAAGTGGGTTGATCCGGTTAAGGCATCAACCTATGACTCAAAGATTAAAGTATTTGAATTCCTTGTAAATTTCCTCTTTTCTCAAAACACACTCTTTTACTCAAACAACTGGTGTTCTTGGGCACACCGTTCAAGTTTACAACCAAGAAAGATCATAATTATGAAGAGGAGTTTATATAATTGAAATTAGTTACAGAAATTAAGCATTCTCACAACCCTAAGTAGCAATTCACATCAAGGTTCCTATAACCTTAGTTATGGGTGCTTTAGTGACACATCACAGAAGAAGAAGATTCCATTATTTTTCTTATAGATGCTTACAAAATATCCAAGGAATTGTTCTTGATCTTTAGTGAATAATGAATGAAAAGCTTAGATCTGCTATGTCAGCTTGTTTCTCAGAGAACAATATGTTACAATGTAACAACTCGAGAGTACACCCTGGAGGCTACATGATGCTTATGGACCCATGTGACCACAAGCTAACCCATGAGCTGGTACCTTCTATGAGCACTGATCAAAACTAATAAACATTATATGCAGAATGTCAACTAAAATACCTTAAGGTTTTAATAACTAAAAAAAATACAAAAATATGGTTTAAAATGTCTGGAGACATACTGGTAAAACAACTAAAAACCAAGTAAACTATCCTCACTAGTCTTAAAGCATCTAAATAGGCTAACTTTGGTGTTGATGGGACAAACCCCCAACTAACTCCGACCGACTAATAACTTGACTACTAATATTACTGAATATAACATAACTTATCCTCAAAGGAAGAGGACTCACCACGGCTGCTACTGCTGATGCAATGTAAAGTCTAAGTACGATCGGGGATCCGAGCGACTAAATCTATGATATAAAACATCAAGGCACAAAAAAAGAGTATGTGATCAGTAATTTTGAATGTACTAGTTGCTAAATGAGGTTAGGCTAATATGCACAGGTTCATGTTCATGAGTAATAATTGACTGAATATATATATTACATGAGGTATTGAATAACAATACATGAAAATTGTAATGACTAAGAATGCATCACCATGCATAAAACAAGCACTAAAGTAACTTATAGGCTGAGATACTAAAATCTAATAGTTACTTTACTGGTAACTATATGCTATGGTCAAGCAATACTGAACTGAGTTATTAATTGACTGCTAAAACTTAAATTGTGGGAGATTTCATCTTGCCAACATGTCGTAATATAGATGGATTAGGGTCCAACCTATAACCCTAGTTGAAAGAGTGTTAGTACTATTCCATCGGTTACTAACAATGGCTGGTTCAAGCCTAATTTAGCAGAAAGACTCATGAGATATATATGTGTATGTCAACCCTAGGCTGGCAGGAAGACATGTTAACCTATGCTGGTTACTTAGTTCTCTAACTTAAGGATTGCTACTGAGGGTCATATCCTAAACTGGCAGGAATGCCCCCATCCCTAAGTTCGCTTGGTGCTGAATCGTACTCCTAACTGAACCGACACTGATCACTAGGTTGTACTAAGAATGACTAAACTCACACTAATTTAGCTAGCTGACGTAATACTACTACTCATGATACAACTGGGACCATTCTATATCCACCGATGATGAAGTAAACAACTAATTTCCGGTATTCAATACCCCCAAGACTCGATAGAATTAACAATAAGACCATATCACAACTTTAAAAGCATAACAAATAGATCAACATGTCCAATCCTTTTATATAAACTTTCTGTCAAACACTTGAGAGACATAATCTTGTACATGAGGATGATCTACATATGGATATCATGGCTACAACATTCAATTCACAATTCAAGGGTTTTGACATGATTATTATAACAATCAACATACATACTAGTTCATTTACATGAAACTCATACTTTTCTTAGTTTGAAACCCACATAATCAACACATACATGAACACAATTCAATTTAAGAATATAAATCATAATTTATGTTTTGTAAAAGGATTCTTAAACTCCAAGGATGGAAGGAACCCAAGGATGAATATCTAACATACCTTAGTAGTTGAATTCTTGAGGGTTGTTGGTGATTGCTCAAATCTTGATCTTGGGATTAGAGAAACTAGGGCTTAGTTATTAAGGGGATTTTGAGTGAAATATTAATTTAGGGGCAAAAATGTTGTTTTAGGACTCAAATCTTGTGTTATGGACCACTTAAGTGAAGGAAAAAGACCCTTTTTTCCCTTAAAAATATAGACCAAAAATACAAAAAATACCCGATCCAAACTAGACAGGGCATCGCAGGCTTTAGAGCACCGCTTTGGGAAGGGTACCACAAGCTCCATAGAGAGCTCCCCCAGCACTGTATTGGTCACGGGCTAATCGCCCTGGGTTACTATATTAGAAGTCCAAACACATCCTTACACTTGTTCGAAAATGCCAAAACTCACCCGAGACATAATGATAACTAAAAGAAAGCTATAACCTAAATTAAAGTCTAAAGAAACAAAAACCAATAACTCCAAGAAAGGGAGATGAAGTAGAAACACTATGAAGATTGTATTAAAAGTAAATGATAGAGACATTCACCAACATTCATGAGAAGCACCAAAGTGTATATTAAACACTAAAACACAAATCACCAACGTTGATTACACCCTATTATTTGGTGGACACAAAGGAATTAACAATCCTAAACACCCACTTTTCTTGCCAATTTGTTAATACAGGTGATATCCATCACTTACTATTAACCCTAGTTTTGGATTCTCTCTCTAGGAGAGGAAGAAGACTATAATTTAGAAGTAAATCATTTCAAATATCCAAAAACTAATGAAAATAAAAGCTAAAAGGTCTATTTATACTATTACAAGATAATTTCTAAAATACCCTTAATGAAGGGTGCTTCTTTGGAGTGTAAACAGAGAAATCAAAAAGACCTCCACGCCCTTAGTTGAAGGTGCCCATGTAGTGTAACGAATGCAAGGATTTTAAGGCTCCTCCTCTTTATATTTAAGCAATTACACTCCTTTGGTTGAAGGAATCATGCTCTTATAAGCTCCCATTTGTAAGGTCAAGGCTTGAAGAGGCTCCAAAAAGTCTTTAATCCGAAACTTGAACCTTTGACAATACCTTGTAATCTTTGTGCTCTTCATGCTTGTATCATCCTCTCCAGATTGAAAGGAATTTGTCCTCAAATTCCTATCTTAAAAACCAAAGAGTGAAGAAATAAGAACACAATCCTCTTGGTATAAGGGTTAGCATTAGTACCATAATTATATCATTACTCCAAGGTGGTTCGCAATTAATATACATCCACGTATCCTTGGTATTTTACATGAAAAACTTGGCATAAAGGATACAAAGGAAGTGAATAGGATTATCATCAATAGTAAAGGAACATAAACAGAAGCTATACCTCCCACACCCTATAAGTACACCGGGAACAAATGGAAGTAGTAGACTAGGGTCTAAACCGAGATGAGCCTTTCCTTTCACTAGTCTATAACACCAACGGGTACATATTTGAAATACAACTAGATAACCCCTATTTTGTCCATGAAACACTTAGTATACGTGTAATACCCATGCCTTTGTCATAGCGTGAAATCATCTCAAGGATGTCAAAACTTTCTTTGAAATATGAAACTATTTTTTACACGTGGTTTTTTTTTACAGTTTTCACTTTCCATCACATGGTAAATTGAATAAGATATCCATCAATACCAATTTCATCAAAATCCAATATCAAGGGAAGAAGTTATGGACATTTTACTCAGAGCAGTCAGAATAGCCCAAGTGCGACAACCAGGTTGACGGACCATCGATCTAGTGATGGACCGCTGCTTAGACCATCATAGCCAAGGCAGTGGGTCAACCTTTTGAATAAGGTGTGATGAACAGGTCGATGGACCATCGATCTAGCGATGGACTATTGCACGAGCCATCGCTACCTAGGCATGAGATACTATTTTGGTCTACCTACGATGGTCAAAATGATGGACCATCGACCTAGTGATGGACCATTGTATGACCCATCACTACCTAGGTAGTGAGACCCTACTTGGATCCACCTATGATGGTCAAAATAATGGACCATCAACCCAACAATGGACCATCGCATGAGTTATCACAGGTTTCGTTCAGTGAATTTTCAAGTCATTTTAAAGGGACTTTTTTGGTATTTTGCCACCCGTTTTATATACCTAGTTAAATCCGGCCAGAAATTACATTCTCATTATAAATTCACAACAAATATTAGGGTTTGTCTCAAACATTACTCTCCAAGAACAAAATCCAATCTTCTTCAAGAACTAAGGGATTTCGAATTCTTCAAGTTGAAGAACATCAAGAACCTTAACCCAGGTATACATAGTGTTCATTCATGGAATCCTTTCATCCATAAAGACCAAGAATCTTTTTCTAAATTCAAGTTATGGATTTTCTTATGAATTTCATAATTTGGCTGCTCTTGTTCATGTTGATAATAAGTAATTGAATTGTATTCCATGAATGAGTGCTAAATTCCATATGGGTTGATTTATATAGGTAAAGATTCATGAATCCTATGACTAAACCCCTGAATGATTAAATTAGAATTGAATCATAATAGTTAATTGGTGTATGATGTTGTTAGCACATTCTAAGCCTACCATGTGTTTGATTAAATGCCTAGATGAAGGAAAAATGTCTAATTAGCATGATATCATGTAAGCCCCATGTATCTACAAGCTTATGCCTATCACATCATTGATGAAATACTTCAGTAAATGTATTGTGACGATTATTATGTATTCAACCAAGTCATGCTTTATCCGTTCCTTCTATCGATCATAAGGTTACTTGTACCCAAAACATTAGCTATGTGACTTTAGCCATGTCATATTTTCACGATACTCTATGTCAAACTATGAATCCTTAGACTTCAAACGATCTTATGACTCAAGAAAATCTCCATGATCTCATGAACTCAGCCAGTTGTTAGATATCAGTAGTATTTCGTCAGTCAACGAAATTTAGTAATTCAGCTCATGTTCTGTTCAGTAAATCATGTTCAGTGTCCATTCATATGGGAGTAAAAATTAGCACTGAGTGAACCCAAGGATGGGGACACACAATATCAGATAAGGGTGTGATCCTTAGATGTCATCCTTATATTCTAGAACTATGTAGCCAACATAGGTTGAGACATCAACACTGTCGATGAGGGTTGATGAGGTAGATAAAAACTATTAGATAAGGGCCCCACCATTCTCGTACAGGGGACACTATAAGATAAGGGTCACCCATAGCTTTTCCTTACTAGTGGTGCGGTATTGAGACCCTTACAAATGAGGTTATAAATTAGACCCCAACTCAGCCATAATATTGTATTAGGGGCATGTCAATTAGAAAACTACTTCCCATAGTCTTATGTTACAAAATCAGGACTGTGAGATACATTAAATCAGTCTCAGTAATAGAACTCATATAGTTCTACAAAATTTAGGACTGTTAAATACAGTTCAGAACTCAGATAGTTCCATCAGATTCAGGAATGTCAGACACAGTCACTCTTGTTATCAGTCATATCAGTTATTAACATGTCAGGTTTCAGTATTCAGAATCAGTAATCATATTATCATATAGTCAGTTACAGTTACATATTTATGCATGTATTTTCACGTTTATGTTCGATAGTCAGTTAGATATAATCATACATCTGAACCCTTGTATATAGCCTACCTCATATGTATACTCCGTACATTCCATTATACTGATGTATTTACGCTATGGTGCTTTCTTTATATGTTACACCATAGGTTCAGAGACACGAGTTCCAAATCAGTAGTAGATTCTAGTTTCAACAGTCAGAGTTCGAAGTAAGTCCTCATCCTTCGAGGGCATGATTATTTCTTTACTATTTTATTGATTAGCTTATTATTTGGAGTTAGTAGAGAACATGTCCCATCAAATCCTTATTCAGATTATTCTGATATTAGAGGCTTTCAAACTAGATGCAGACTATTATGTTTTACATTTTAGTATTTTTAGTTTTGTTTTGGGTATTCTATTACCCCACTCAGATTTTTTATTATTTAGATTTTGTTCAGTATTGAACCTTATGAACTTTCAGTGCATGTTTTCTTATTATCATATTATATTATGCAGTGTACAAGTACAATATCGTCATGGGTTAGCTTGTGGTCCTTTGGGGTCTTGAGCACCGTATAGTATCCTGGGAACCAAGTTTGGGGAGTTACAAACTTGGTATCAGAGCCTAAGGTTCAATAGAGTCCTATGAAGTCTGAAAGCCGTATCTAGTAGAGTTTTGTAAATGGGTGTGCTGCGTGCCACATTTATGTGAAAGAGGCTATATGGTGTTTTAAGACCAATTTCCCTTTTTTCAGTATTCATGACATGCCAGTGAGGATAATCTCAAGTCAGTCTCTTAGTCTAATCTATTTCTCCCTTTTTTCTACAGAACATGCCTCCTAGAAAAAGAAATGGAAATCAGTTAGCCCCTCATCCCGAAGAACCTTCGGGTGATCCTGTTTCTCATGCAAAGTTTAGGGCTATATTCCCACTCTTTCTCAATAAGTCCTCGCTCAGAATAAATGGCAAATATTTATTCCAGCCAATCCAATGTCCAACTCAGCCGCAGCTAGAATTCGAGACTTTACCTGAATGAATCCTCCAACCTTCCTCAAGTCTAAAGTAGATGAAGACCCTCAGGAAGTCATTGATCAGGTTCAGAAAATGACATACATTATGGGGGTGACTACTGTTTAGAGTGCTGAGCTAGTTGTATATAAGTTACAGGATGTGGCTTATACTTGGTTTAAATAGTAGAAGTCAGAGAGGTTAGATAATGCAGGTCCTATAGAGTAGGATGAGTTTGTCACTGCATTCTTAGATAGATTCTTTCCCCAAGAGCTTAGAGAAGCTAAGGTGCTAGAATTAATCAACCTAAGGCAGGGAAACATGATAGTGAAAGAGTATTCTCTTAAGTTTACTCAATTAGCCAAATATGCCCCTCATTTGGTTACAGACAGCAGAGCTAAGATGAGTAAGTTCACTTTAGGGGTAAATAATGGTATGGTAAATGAGTGCAAATCTGCTATACTAAACAGTGACATAACTTTAGCCAGGCTTATGACTCATGCTCAGTAGATAGAGGAGTAGAATAATAAGTAGAGAGAGAAGCAGAATAAGAAAGTAAAGATAGGTAGTTTCAACTTCACTCAGCCTAAATCAAAAGGAGGAAACCATTCCCAGTTTTATCCTAAGTCCTCAGTTCAAGCTCCTTCTTTAGCCAGTGCTCCAGTTCCTAAGTTCAGGGAGGGTAATAGAGATAGAGCACCAGGATCTAGGTCTCAAAGCAGTGTTGGCAATGCCCGAACTAATCCTCTTTGTCAGACTTATGGTAAAAACCATAATGGTTCTGGCAAAGCTGGTAGCAATGTTTGTTTCGATTGTGGCAAGCTAGGCCATAAAGTAAGAGACTACCCTCAGTCAGGTTATCATAGTCATCTCTTCTTCTCAGCTCAGTTCGGTCACCCAAATCAGCAGAGTGCCACCACCAGTGCTACTAGTAGGCAACGCCTAAATTTCCTTTATGCTCTTCAGACTTGACAAGATAAGGAAGATTCTCCTAATGTAGTTAATAGTACATTACAGATCTTTCATATGCATGTTTATGTTTTGCTAGATCCAGGAGTCTTCATGTCTTTTATTAATCCTTATATAGCAGTTGATTTTGGAATAAGCCTAAAAATTCTAATAGAACCCTTTTCAGTCTCTACCCCAGTGGGTAAAACCATCATAGCTTAGTGGGTATACAGGAACTGCCCAGTTATGATATTTTAGAAATCACTTCAACAAACTTAGTTGAATTAGAGGTGACTAATTTTGATGTTATTCTCGGCATGGATTGGCTTCATTCCTATTATTCCACAGTTGACTAAAGATACAGAATAGTCTAGTTTTAGTTTCTGAATGAACCCATCCTAGAGTGGAAGGGTAGTACTTTAACTTTTAGAGGTCTGCCTTTTTCCTACCTTTGGACAAGGAAATAGATATCTAAGAGTTGTGTCTATCATCTTGTTTATGTTAATGATTCCAGTTTTGAAACTCCCAGTCTTGAATCAGTTACAGTCACAAATAAATATTCAGATGTCTTTCCCAAAGATCTTTCAGGAATTTCTCCCAAAAGGAAAGTAGACTTCGGCATTGATCTCCTTCCAGATACTCAAGCCATATTTATTCCGCCATACAAAATGGCACCAATAGAACTCAGTAAACTAAAAGAACATTTCAAGGATCTCTTAGATAAGGGATTCATCAGACCCAATATTTCCTCGTGGGACACTTAGTCTTATTCATGTGCCAGAATAATAGTTCTCTCAGAATATGCATTAATTACCATTCACTCAACAAGGTCACGGTCAAGAACAAGTATCCTCTTCCCAGAATTGATGACTTGTTTGACCAACTTTAGGGTGCCAGTTATTTCTCTAAGATAGACCTCATATCAGGCTATCATCAGCTCAGAGTTTGAGAATGTGACATCCCAAAAATAGCTTTTCATACTCGGTATAGTCACTTTAAATTCTTAGTCATGCTATTTGGTCTTACCAATGCCCCAGCCGCTTTTATGGACTTGATGAACCGTGTGTTCAAGGAGTACTTGTACATGTTCATTATAGTCATCATAGATGACATCCTAGTCTAATCCCACAGTGAGCGAGATCATGCAGACTATCTCAGGATAGTACTTCGGACCCTCAAAGATAATGAGTTATTTGCCAAATTCAGTAAAGCAAATTTTGGCTAAGGTCAGTAGCATTCCTTGGTCATATCTTTTTCAGTGATGGCATTAGAGTAAATCCCCTAAAGAGCAAAGCAGTAAAAAACTGGCCTCGCTATGTCTCCCCATCAGATATTAGGAGTATATTGGGTTTGGCTGGCTATTACAGATGTTTTGTTAAGGGATTTTATTCTATTATATCCCCTATGTCCAGATTGACTCAGAAGAATGTCAAGTTTCTATGGTCAAATCTTGCGAGAAGATTTTTTAGAAGTTGAAGACTCGACTCACCTCAGCTCTAGTATTAGATAATCTAGATGGTTCAAATAGGTCCGTAGTGTATTATGATACATCCAAAGTAGGTTTGGGTTGTGTCCTTATGCAGCATGATAAGGTCATAGCTTACACCTCCAGACAACTTAAAAAACCCCATAAGAAGATTTATCCTTCTCATGATCTCGAGTTAGCAGCCGTAGTCTTTGACTTGAAAATTTAGAGGCATTACCTATATGGTGTTTATGTAGATGTGTTCACGGATTATAAGAGCCTTCAGTATCTCTTTTCTTAAAAGATCTCAATCTTCATCAGAGAAGGTGGTTAGAGCTCTTGAAAGATTATGACGTAAGAGTCCATTATTATTCGGGCAAGGCCAGTACAGTGATCGACGCTCTCAATAAATTATCTATGGGCAGTGTTTCTCATATTCAGGATAGTAAGAACAATTTGGCTCAAGAAGTATAATAACTTTCCAGACTATGCGTTCACTTTGTTGATTCTTCAATGAGTGGTGTATGTGTTCAGAGTAGTTCAGAATCATCTATAGTTTTTGAGGTGAAAGAAAATCAAGATAGAGATCTCAGCCTTGTCAAGTTGAAAGAATCAGTTCAGGATCAGAAAATAGAGGTTTTCTCCCAAGGGGAAGATGGTGTTTTTTGATGTTAGGGTCATTTATTTGTTCCAGAAGTAGATGACATAAGCCAGCAAAGTCTTGCAGAAGTGCATTGTGCCCGCTACTCTATTCATCCAGGGGCTACAAATATGTACCAAAACTTACGGGAGATCTATTAGTAGAGTGGGATGAAGAGAGATATTGTAGAGTTTATGGCTAAGTGCTCCACATTTTAGCAAGTTAAGATAGAGCATCAGAAGCTTGGTGGTCCTATGCAGGAGTTCAGTATTCCTACTTGGAAGTGGGAAGTTGTGAACATGGACTTAGTGGTGGGTTTGCCTCGAACTCATAATCAGCATGATTCAGTTTGGTTCATTATAGATAGAATGACCAAATTAGAGCATTTTATTCCAGTTCATACCTTTTATTCAGTCGAGGATTACACCAAACTCTACATCAAAGAGTTGGTCAGATTGCATGGTGTTCCGTTATCCATTATCTCAAATAGAGATACCCAGTTTACCTCTAATTTCTGGAAAATATTGTTGGTACCCAAGTTCATCTCAGTACAGCCTTCCATTCTCATATAGATGGTCAAGTAGAGAGGACCATTCAGACTCTAGAAGATATGCTAAGAGCATATGCAAGTGATTTCACGGGTTGTTGGGATGACCACTTTCCTTTGATTGAATTTGCATACAACAACAACTATTATTGCACTATTCAGATGGCTCTATTCGAAGCTCTATACGGTAGGAGATATAGATCTCTAATTGGCTGGTTCGAAGTTAGTGAGACCTTAGTCATAGGTCTTGTCTTAGTATTCGAAGCCTTAGAGAAAGTCCAGTTAATCAGAGAAAGATTTCGGTCTGCTCAGAGCCACATAAGTCTTATTTTGATGTTCGTAGAAAAGATCTCGATTTTGAGATTGGTGATCATGTCTATCTAAAGATCTTTCCCATGAAGGGAGTGAAGAGATTTAGCAAGAAGGGAACGCTCAGTCCCCGATATGTCGTCCCTTCAAGATTCTCAGTCGTTTTGGCAAGTTAGCTTATGAGCTCAAATAGCCTTCAGATCTACCCTCAGTTCATCCAGTTTTCCATGTCTCTTTTCTCAAGAAGTGTATAGGTGACCCATCAATAGTAGTCCCTATTTAGAGCATTGTTGTTTAGAACAACCTCTCTTATGAAGAGATTCTAGTCAAAATCTTAGACTATTTAGACTCGTTAATTGAGGAACAAAGAGGTCCCTCTAGTTAAGGTTCTTTGGCAAAATTAGTCCGTCGAGAGAGCTACTTGGGAAGCAGAAGTAGACATGCACACCAAGTATCCTCACCTCTTCTCTGCCAACTCAGACCAAGCTCAAAGTAACAGTTCTCCTTAAGCTTACTCAGTTTCATGTTCTATGTTCATCACAAACTTGGTATTCAGTTTCATGTTCATTTTCCCATCATAAACTTGGTATCAAGTACCATGGAATATATATTCATTCACTCATGTATCAATTTAGTCATGTATTTATGCATCAGACATGCATTCTCGTTGTGAGAAACTTAGTTCTTCAGAACACTTAGTTATGCATTCATAAATCAGTTATACATGCATCAGATATGCATGTTCAGTATGTTATATTCAGCCTATCAGTCAGGTCAGTCATAAGATCATGTTCTAGTTATTCATGTTTAGTCTAGTGTTTCTCCTCTCAGTTAGTCTCATTCAAGGAAAAATGTTCTCAAGGGGAAGATATTGTAATACCTATGCTTTTTTTCTTAGCTTAAAATCATCTCAAGGATGTCAGAATTTTCTTTGAAATATGAAACCATTTTTTACACATGGTATTTTTATTATTTTCACTATCCATCACATGGAAAATTTAATAATCTTTCATTGATACCAATTTTATCAAAATCCATTTTTGGAGGAAAAAGTTATGGACGTTTTACTCAGAGCTGTCAGAATTACCCAGGTGCAACGGCCAAGTTGACGGACCATCGATCTAGCGATGGACCATCGTAGCCAAGGCAGAGGGTCAACCTTTTGGATAAGATGCGATGGACAGGTCGACGGACTGTCGATCTAGCGACGGACCGTCGCAAGAGTCGTCGCTACCTAGGTAGTGAGACCCTATTCTGGTCCACCTACGATGATCGAAATGATGGACCGACCGTCAACCCAATGATGGATCATCACACGATACATTGCTACCTAGGAAGTGAGAACTATTCTAGTCCACCTACGATGGTCGAAATAACGGACCATCGATCCAACAATGGGCCGTCGTATGAACCATCACATATTCCATTCAACAAATTTTCAAGTTGTTATAAAGGGCATTTTTTGGTCTTTTTCCACCCGTTTATATACCTAGTTAAATCCGGCCAAAAATCACATTCTTATTATAATTTCACAACAAATATTAGGGTTTCTCTCTAACCTTAATCTCCAAAAACAAAATCCAATCTTCTTCAAGAACTAAGGGATTTCGAATTCTTCAAGTTCAAGAACATCAAGAACCTTAACCCAAGTATGCATAGTGTTCATTCATGGACTCCTTTCATCCATGAAGCCCAAGAATCCCTTTTCTAAATTCAAGTTATGGATTTTCTTATGAATTTCATGATTTGGTTACTCTTGTTCATGTTGATAATGAGTAATTGAATTGTATTCCATGAATAAGTGCGAAATTCCATATGGATTGATTTGTATAGGTATAGGTTTATGAAATCCTATGACTAAACCCCTGAATGATTAAATTAGAATTGAATCATGATAGTTAATTGTTGTATGATGTTGTTTACACATTCTAAGCCTACCATGTGTTTGATTAAATGCCTAGATGAAGGAAAAGTGTCTAATTAGCATGATATCATGAAACCCCCATGTATTTACAAGCTTATTCCTATCATATGTTTGATGAAATGCTTCAGTAAATGTATTATCATGATTATTATGTATTCAAGCAAGTCATGCTTTGTCCGTTTCCTTCTATCGAGTCCTGGGGGTATTTTTACCCGAAACATTAGTTGTATGCCTAGAGCCATATCATGTTTTCACGATACTCTTAATAAAGCTTTGAATCCTTAGATTCATATGGTATTATGACTCAGGAAAATCTCCATGATCTCATAAAATTAGTCAGTTGTCAGATATCAGTAGTATTCCATCAGTCAACAGAATTTAGTGATTCAGCTCATGTTCAGTTCAGTAAATCATATTTAGTGTCCATTCAGATAGAAATAGAAATTAGCATCGAGTGAACCCAAGGATGGGGACCCACACTATCAGATGAGGGTGTGATCCTTAGAAGTCATCCTTGCTTTCCAGAACTATGTAGCCAACATAAGTTAAGACATCAACACTGTCGATGAGGGTTGATGAGGTGGATAAGCACTGTCAGATAAGGGTCCCACTTTTCTCATACCGAGGACACTATCAGATGAGGGTCACCCATAACTTGTCCTTACCAGTGGTGCGGTATTGACACCCATTCAATTGGGATTACAGATTGACCCTAACTTAGCCGTAATGGCGTATCAGGGGCATATCAATTAGATAACTACTTCCCACACTTTCATGTTACAAAATTAGGACTGTGAGATACATTAAATTAGTCTCAGTAATAGAACTTAGATAGTTCTTCAGAATTTAGGACTGTTAGATACAGTCAACTCAGATACAGTTTGGAACTTGGATAGTTTCATCAGATTCAGGACTATCAAATACAGTCACTCATGTTGTCGGTCATATCAGTTATTAATATGTTAGGTTATCAGTATTCAAACTCAGTAATCATATTATCATGTTGTCAGTTACAGCTATGTATTTATGCATGCATTCTCATGCTCATGTTAGACAGTTAGTTTGCGATAATCATGCATCTGAACCCTTGCATGTAGCCTACCTCACATGTATACTCAGTATATTCCACTGTAATAATGCATTTGCGCTATGGTGCTTTCTTTTTATCTTCATCATAGGTTTAGATACATGAGTTCCAAATCAGTAGTAGATTCCAGTTTTAGCAGTCAGAGTCCGAAGTGAGTCCTCATCCTTCGAGGGCATGATTATTTCTTTACTATCAAATTGATTATCTTATTAGTTGGAGTTAGTTAGGGACATTTCCTATCAACTCTTTATTGAGATTATTTTGACATTAGAGGCTTTCATACTAGATGCAAACTATCATGTTTTAGATTTCAGTATTTTCAGTTTTGTTTTGGGTATTCTATTACCCCACTCAGATGTTTTATTATTCATATTTTGTTCAGTATTTAACCTTATGTCCTTTCAGTACATGTTTCTGCATTATCATGTTATATTATGCAGTGTACAGGTACAGATATCAGTCATGGGTTAGTTGTGGTCTTTCGGGGCCATGAGCACCATGTAGTGTTCCGGGAACCAGGTTTGGGGCATTACAATATGCATCACAAAGGATAGATCTAAGGTAAATACCAGAGGAAAATAGCACAAGCCGAGGCAATCCTATCTCCACCCCACTAGTGTTCCAGGATAAAATGGATGATGTAGTCAAGGGTATAAGCCGAGATTAACCCATCCCTTTACTTTGCTATCATACTTACAATCAATCAAGACAATTACCCTCAAGAGAAGGTTATTATTCAAGACTAAAGTGTTGTGGCCTAGAAGTCTTCCCTAAGAACAAACACACCTTTATTCACTAGTTTGCAAAACACACATTCATCTTGAACAAGGAAAATAGCATGATTTCATTATATAAGTTCAAAGGGTCATGTTCCATATCATGATCAATATTACAAGAATGATCATCAACTTGAGGATCATTAATCTCATCACTCACATAATCAAGTGGTGAACCACCCTTAAAAATAAATTGAACATTACACACAACAATAGTACTACCAATGAAATATTCATGCTTTTCCACACTAGGTAAACCCGAAATCACATCATTTTAGATACTAATAGCCACATCACAATATTTTAAACTTAAGGGAGTGTAGAGTGTACCAATTTCACCTTGGTTTGTACTAGGTCAGTCCACTTGCTTTTAATTTTTGGCCAAGGGTGCAATGGGAACACTAAAATGTTTGGGAGAGATTTCTTTTTTATTCTCCTTTGGAAATATATCATTATGTACCTGCACATAATAAAAATCAATGCAAGGCAAAGTTCTAACATTTGGGTTAGTGAGTAACAAGGATTCTTTGTGGACAAGATCCATAATTAAGCTTTTCTTTCCCCTTTATTCTTCACTACCCATAGTTTCCCTTTCCCTTACCCTCTTTTCTTTACACTCTTCTTATATCTCAATATCAATATTCTCTCCATCTGGAGGCTTGGCCTCATTTTCTTCATATTGTAACTTGTGGAGAGGAGGCATTGGATTTTGTAAAGTGTAGGATCTTTGGACTTGAGGTTGTTGGACTTGTGAAGGGTAAGTCCTTTGATCAAGTGAGTTTGGAACTTGGTACTTCGAATTTTGAGGTAGTATTTGAGTACCAAGACTTTATTGTTGGACTTGGTTCAATGGGGGATATTTAGGTCTACTTAGTTCTTGGGTTGATAGACTTTGGTTTTGGTTTTGGGGTGGCTTTGGTGGGAATAGTCTATCAACTCCCGCTTTCATTATAATTACGTCACCCTTCATTGAGTCCACATATCCCTTCAATTTACCCAAATCACCCTTCATTGTACCTATGTCCGAATCCAACCTTTCCAATTCATGAGATATGGCCTCAAGTTGAGCCATTATGACCCCACTAACATCTTTACCCATTGGTTGATAACTTGAGCCCTTGGGTTGCAAAACAACAAAGTAAATACCTATAAAATGAACAAATAAGTTAGTCCAATAAAATCCTCACCACTCTCACACTCGGTTCTTACGTCACACTTGGTCTCACAAGTGTTGAATCTTGGCATGTACTTGGTGAGTGAATGAGTGTTGAATCTACTTTAGCTCGGAATCAATTTTTGTTTGATGTGACTCAAATAAAAATGATGTATGGACTTGAACCAACAAACTACTACGACTTAAAAATGAGAAAAACACTCAAAAACCAAAGACACGAAACAAAACTGACTCTAGACTAATTATCAACCTAGTAGGTACTTACTAGTTTGCTAATTAGCAATAGAATTTAACACACAAGAAACTAGAATAAAAAATTAGAAACTAAGAAATCTACTTAGGAACTTGATTAGGCCGTTAAGCTAGTGATGATGTGGCATAAATTGATTGGATGTTGATTTTCAAAAAATTTCAATTCTCAAACTCGAAGTCTCGGTCTAGAACACTTTGAGGGAAGAAGAATGATGGTTTGACGGGGAAATAACAAGTTTGGAGCCCTTTTCAAGCTCCAATTTGAATTTAAAAAGATTGGTACCCCCCTTGTACTTGCATTTGTACTTGTTTTGTACTTGATTATTCCTTTTGATTCTTGCTTCTTTTGGATGAATATGAATATGCCAAGGAATATTTTTTTACAAACACGAAGTACACTCTCTTTCCACTACTTTTTGGATCAAACACATACTTTCAATATTCTTCTTCACAAAGATTTGAAGATAATGGAAGAACA
The DNA here is from genome assembly GCF_002878395.1 of Capsicum annuum. NCBI lineage: Eukaryota > Viridiplantae > Streptophyta > Magnoliopsida > Solanales > Solanaceae > Capsicum > Capsicum annuum. The sequence goes on from NW_025891101.1 coordinate 93,137, forward strand.
AGATGAATATTTCAAGAGTTGACAAAATTTGACCAAAAAGCAAATGAACCTTAATCTCCAATTTCTTTTGAGATCTAGGTTCCTTAGGCGAAGGTGAGTTCAGATAACAAAAAATCAGCCACAATTCAGGACACACATATGGTATCCACCACGAGATCCCACCTTTAAAGCTTCAAACAAGTTACAACAATGGTGGATCTAGCTCAAAAACAACCAAATCTTATTCCAAACGTAGATATAGACTCTCTAGGTGCTAGGGAACAAGAATCCAGCACTTGAAACCAACGAAATAACACAAAAACATGTAGATATAAGATTTAAAATGCTATCCAAGTACAAAAACATGAAACACCTAATTTTGTTTTTTATTTTCTTGACTCTAGACTTTTTTTTTTGTAGAGATTTTCTTAGACCCAAGGCTTAGAGCTGTGGGAACAACTTTAATACATGGCTTTTGATACCAAATGATAGCTAAAAGAAAGCTATAACTAAAATTAAAGACTAAAGAAGCAAAAACCAGAAACTACCAGAAAGGTAGATGAAGTAGAAACACTAAGAAAATTGCATTGAAAGTAAAGGATAGATAAGGAGACATTCACCAACACTCATGAGAAGCACCAAAGAGTATATTGAACATGTAAACACAAATCACCAATATTGATTACACCCCATTCTTTGGTGGAAACAGAGGAATTCACAATCCCAAACACCCACCTTTCTTGCCAATTTGTCAACACAAATGAAATCCATCACTTAGTATTAACTCTAGAGAGAAAGTATTAACTCTAGTTTTGGATTCTCTCTCTAGGAGAATAAGAAGACAACAATTTAGAAGTAAATCACTCCAAATGTTAAAAAAACTAATGAAAACAAGATCTAAAACGTCAATTTATACTATTACAAGATAATGACTAAAATACCATCAATGAAGGGTGCTCATTTAGAGTATAAAAAGAGAGATCAAAAAGACCTCCATGACCTTAGTTGAAGGCACCCATGTAGTGTAAGGAATGAAAGGATTTCAAGGCTCCTCCTCTTCACATTTAAGCAAGTACACCTGTTTGGTTGAAGGCATCATGCTCTCATAAATTCCATTTGCATGGTCAAGGCGTGAAGAGGCTCCAAAAGGTCTTCAATTTGAAACTTGAACCTTTGACAATACCTTGTAATATTTGTGCTCTTCATGCTTGTATCATGTACTATTGACTTCCTCGATCATGAATCAACTTAAAAATAACCTTTCTATTGTCGAAAAGGTCGAGAATAAATTCATCAATGTTTGAGGGCTTTAGAAATAGGTAAGTCCTAGCACTTAGTAAAATATTCTAAGTTTTGGACCCCTTCTTACATGCAAGAATGAAATGAAATGAGTTTAGGATCTTATGGGGTCTTACAATATCTCCTCCTTGGAAACATTCATCCTCGAATGAGGCTAGTTAAGATGATAATACTAGGATTTAAGGTTACATATTGAATATACATGTTGAAAAGATGATTACATGACTGATCTAATTCGTGAATACCTGAATGACATAAGAATTATATGCAACTGGAATTGAGTATAAAGTAGAATAAATCTAAGAAAGCTTGTTACCTTAGGCTGAGTCTGAGTTTACCGAGAAGAGATGACGGTACTTGGTTTGTATGTTTGCTTCTGCTTTCCAAGTGGCTCCCTCAACAGACTAGTTTTTCCAAAGGACTTTCACCAAGGGAACTTATTTGTTCCTTTATTTGCAAATCTGACGGTCAAGAATTTTGACTAGAATTTCTTCGTAAGAAAGACTATTCTCAACATCTACACTTTCTAAGGGGACTACAACCGCTGGGGCACTAATATACTTTTTTAGCAAGGAGACGTGAAATACTAGGTGAACTATTGCTAAGTCTATATGCAATTTGATGTCATAGGATACCTTCCCAAAGTGACTCAAGATCTTGTAAGGGCTAACATATCAGGAACTGAGCTTTCCCTTCTTGCCAAACCTCTTTACTCCCTTTATCGGAGAAATCTTCAGATTCACAAAATCCCTAATTTCAAACTCGAGATCTTTTATCCTCACATTAGCATAAGATTTTTGTCGCCTTTGGGGTGTCTTAAGCCTTTCCCTAATCAACTGAACCTTCTCTAAGGCATTGAATACTAAATCGGGCCCTATCAGCATGGTTCCCCTACCTTGAACCAACAATAGGATATCTACACCTCTTTCCATAAAGAGCCTCAAATTAAGCCATCTGAATATTGGAATGATAGTTGTTATTATATGTTAACTCTAACAAAGATAAGTGATTATCCCAGCTACCTTAAAGTCAAGGACATAAGCCTCATTATGTCTTCTAGGTTTTGGATGGTCTTCTCTGTTTGACCATCCGTCTGAGGGTGAAAGGTTATACTTAGGTGAACTTGGATACCAAGAACCTTTTGGAAAGCCTTCCAAAAATGAGATGTAGACTGGGTACCTCTATCTGAAATGATAGAAAATGAGACTCCATCCAATATAACCAACTTTCTAAGGTAGAGCTTATCATAGTCCTCATCTGAATAGGAAGGATGGACTAGAAATAAATGGGTTGATTTGGTCATCCTGTCCATAATGACCCAAATTGAATCATGCTGACGACGAGTACAAGGCAAACCCATCACAAAGTCCACGTTCACTTCTTCCTACTTCCAAGTGGGAATACTGAGCTCCTGTATATAACCACTGAGATTTTGGTGCTCAACGTTAACCTACTAAAAAATAGGGCACTTAGCTACAAACTCCACAATATCCTTTTTTATACCACTCTACCAATAGATTTCTCGCAGATTACGGTACATATTAGTGGCCCCTGGGTGAATAGAATAATACACACCATGTGCTTTTGCATAAATCCGTTGTCTTAACTTATCTACACACAGAACACATAGCCTACACTGGCAATGCAACACACCATCTCCCCCATGGGAGAAAACCTCTACTTTCAGATCTCTGACAGATTCCTTCAACCTAACAAAACTAGAATCTATATCCTGCTTTTCTTTCACTTCATTAACTAAAGAGGATTCAAAACTATTTTTCACCCACACACTACCCTCGACTGAATCAACCAAATAGACGCCTAGTCTGGCAAGCTGATGAACTTCCTGAACTAGCTTCTTTTTATCATTTTCAAAGTGATCAACACTACCCATGGACAATTTATTGAGGGCATTTGCCACTACATTGGCCTTGTCCAGATGAAACAAAACACTCATGTCGTAGTCTTTCAACAACTCTAACCACCTCCTCTGGCATATGTTCTAATCTTTTTGTGAGAATACATACTACAAGCTTTTGTGGTCCATTAACATATCACTATGCACCCCATAAAAATATCACCTCCAAATCTTTAAGGCAAACATAATGGCTGCTAGTTCAAGATCATAGGTAGGGTAATTCTTTTTATGAAGCTTAAGATGTCTAGAGTCATGGGCTATAACCTTACCCCACTACATCAAAACACAACCCAAATCAACTCTAAAAGTATCACAGTAAACAACAAACCCATTTAAGCCATTGGGCAACATCAATACTAGGGTCGAGGTGAGTCAAGTCTTCAACTCCTCAAAATACTTCTCACAGGAATCTGACCATTGAAACTTGACTTTTTTCTAACTCAATCTAGACATGAGGGATGCAATGGATTAAATAGGTCTAATATAAAATAGATAAATAGGTCTAGACTAGTTTCTCAATACTTTGGTCTCTTGAGAGTCAACTTTAATGCCATTAGTAGAGACAATATGGCCAAGAAAAGCTACTAATCTTAGACAAAATTTGCACTTATTGAATTTGCTGAACAATTGATGGGTTTAAAGAGCCTGCAACATATTCTGAGGTGGTCTACATAATCGCTTTCATTACGGGAATAGACAAGGATATTATCTATAAAGACTATGATGAACATGTCCAAGTACTTTTTGAAAACTTAGTTCATCAAGTCCATAAAGGTTGCTGGGGAGTTTGTGAGACCAAAGGACAAGACTGAAACTTGAAGTAAACATACCGGGTTTGGTAAGCTATTTTTGGAATGTCACATTCTCTTACTCTGAGATGATATAACCGGATCTGAGGTCTATCTTAGAAAAGTAACTGGTACCCTAAAGTTGGTCAAACAAGTCATTTATTCTGGGAAGTGGGTATTTATTCTTGATTGTGACTTTGTTCAACTGATGGTAATCGATGCATATTCTGAGAAAATCATCTTTCTTACACACAAAAAAGACTGGAATGCGCCATAGATAAACACAGGGCTTAATGAATCCCTTATCTAGGAGGTTTCTTAATTGTTCTTTCAACTCTTTGAGTTCTACTGGAACCATTCTATATGGAAGAATAGAGATAGGCTGGGTATTTAGAAACAGGTCTATTTCAAAGTCAATCTCTCTTTCTGGAGGAACTCCAAGAAGATCTTTGGGGAACACATCTTGAAATTCCCTTACTATCAAAATGGCTAGAGATTTGGAGTCTCTGAACTAAAGTCTTTAATTCGTACAAAATAAGCTAACCCCTAAATAGTAAAGTACTACCCTTCCTTTCAAGGACTGGTTCATTCGGAAACTGAAAATGAACAACTCTGTTTCTATAATCAACTGAAGCATAGCATGAGTGAAGTCAATCTATATTGAGAATAATATCAAAATCAGTCATCTCTAACTCCACAAGATCAATTGAAGTGACTTTCTGGGATATTATGACCAAACAGTTTTTCTATACCTACCTGGATATACTAGAGACACCAACTAGGGTAGACACTAAGAAGGGTTCTATTAAGGTCTCAGCCTGACTCTGAAATTTATAGCTATATAAGGGGTTACAAAAGAAAAAGAAGCTCCTGGATCTAGTAAAGCATAAATATGCAAATAAA
>NW_025891101.1:98123-251211 GCF_002878395.1 Capsicum annuum
CTCTAACTCCACAAGATCAATTGAAGTGACTTTCTAGGATATTATGACCAAACAGTTTTTGTATACCTACCTAGATATACTAGAGACACCAACTAGGGTAGACACTAAGAAGGGTTCTATTAAGGTCTCGACCTAACTCTGAAATTTATATCTATATAAGGGGTTACAAAAGAAAAAGAAGCTCCTGGATCTAGTAAAGCATAAATATGCAAATAAACGACTTACAATATACCAGTGACCATATTAGGAGAACTTTTCTAATCCTGTAGAAACTAAAGTGCATAGAACTATTTGGGCGCTTCCCACTGGTGGCACAGGAAGTGGAACCCTGTTGAGATGGGTGACATGACTGAGCTGGGGGACCATTGTGCTGACTTTGTGGACCTGCCTGTGAACATTCATTGATTCTATGACCTGGCTTGCCATACCAAAAGCATACATCATTACCAGCTCTATAAATACCCTGATGGTTCCGACCATATTTTTGGCAAAGAGGATACGTTCGAGCACTTTTCACACTACCTTTAGATTTAGAGTCTAGTGCCCTATTCTTGTTGTCATTCATGAATTTAGGCATTGGTTCACTAGCCAAAGATGGAGCTAGGATTGAAGATTTTGGGTGGAACTGAGGATGGTTACCACCATTTGACTTTGGCTGTGTGAAATTAAAGCTACCTGTCCTAGCCCTCTTATTCTCCCTCTCTCTTTTCTTAATATTTTTCTTCTCTATCTGTTGTGCATAGGCCATAATTCTAGACAAATCCATCTCCTTAATCAGCATCACGGTCCTACACTCTTTGACCACGCTATCAGATACCCTAGACACAAACTTATACATCCTAGACCTATTGTCAGCTACTAAATGAGGAGCATACCTATCCAGCTGAGTAAACTTTAGGGAATACTCTTTTACTCTTATGTTGCCCTATTTCAGATTAATGAACTCTAACACCTTAGCCTCTCTCAACTCCAATGGGAAGAATCTATCTAAGAAGGTAGTATTAAACCCATCCCACTTTATAGCTCCAGCCTCTACGCCCCTATCCCCTTTCTATTGTTTAAACTAAGTATAAGCCATATCTTGTAACTGGTAGGCAGCTAGTTCAGCACTCTCTTTGGATGTCACCCCTATAATTTTGTTACCTTCTACACTATGTCTAAGAATGCATGTGGATCCTCTTTAGACTTAGATCCAAAAAAAAAGGAGTATTTATTAGGTGAAGTCCCAAATCCTGGCTATGGCAGTATTGGCCATTGGGTTGGCCTGAACAGCAGCTCGCCGTGCATCTTGTGCTGCTACAAAGTGAGTTAGAGTGGTGAATGAAGCTTTGAACTCTGTATGAGAAACATGCATATTCAAGGGACCTTTCTAAACAGGCGAAGGTGTTGGCTAGTTTCTGGTCCTTCTTTCATTAGTTTTTCTGGGAGGCATATACTGTACATAGAAAGAGAAACTGAATTAGATAGAGATTTTAACTCAAGCTCTAGCTCATTTTCATGACATAGACACTAAAAGAAAGGAAACATTTCCTAAAACATCTTGTAGCCTCTTGCCCATAAGTGTGGTGCGCTTTACACACATGGAGAAGACTCTACTCAACGTGGCTTTCAAAATCTATAGGAAACTTTAAAATATTAGGCTCTAATACCAAGTTTATAATGACCTCAGAGTACACCCTGGATGCCACAGGGTGCTTACGATCCCATGAGACTATAAGTTAACCCATGAGCTGGTACCTATTGTGAGCACTGATCAAAACTGATAAACTATATATGTGGATGTCAATTAAAATGCTATAAGGTTTTAATAACTGAAAAACAATACTGAAGTATGGTTTAAAATGTCTGGAGATGTACTATTAAAACAACTAAAAACCGAATAAACTATCTGCACTAATATGAAAGCCTCTAAAATGTCTACCTTTAGAGTTGATAGGATATAACCCTAACTAACTCTAACCAACTAAATAACTAGACTACTACTATAATTGAATGTAACATAACTCATTCTTAAAGGAAGAGGACTTACCACAGTCGTTGATGCTAATACAATGAAAATTCTAAGTACGATTGGGGATCCAAGCGTCTAAACATATGATATAAAATATCATAGCATAAGAAAAGAGTAAGCAATCGGTACTTTTGAATGTATTGGTATGCTAAATGAGGTTCGGCTGAAATGCATGGGTTCATGTTCATGAGTAATAACTGATTGAATATATATATATAGCATAAGGTACTGAATAAGAATGCATGAAAACTGTAAATACTGAGAAAGCATGATCATGCATAAAATAATTACTAAAGTAATCTGTAAACTAAGATACTAAAATCTTATAGTTACTTTACTGGTAACTATATGCTATGGTCAAGCAATACTGAACTGAGTTCTGGACTAAGTGCCAAAACTAAAATTATGGGAGCTTTTATCTAACCAACATAACCCAACATAAACTGATTGGGGTCAAACATATAATCCCAGTTGGAAGGGTGTTAGTACTATACCACGGGTTACAAACAATAGTTGGGTCAACCCTAATCTGGCAAGAAGACTCATGAGATATATATGTGTATGCCAACCCTAGCCTGGTAGGAAGACATACTAACCTATGTTGGCTACGTAGTTCTATAATTCAGGGATTGCTACTAAGGGTCACACCCTAAACTGGAAGAAATACCCCCATCCTTGAGTTCGCTCGATGCTGAATCCTACTCCTAACTAAACTGAAACTGATAAATAGGTTATACTAAGTATGAGTGAACTCACACTGATTCGGTTAGCTGACCGAATACTACTGCTCACAATATGACTTGGACCATTTTATATCCACCAAAGATGAAGTAAACAACTAATTTCAGGTATTCAATGCCCCTAGGACTCAATAGCATTGATAATGAGACCATATCACAACTTTAAAAGCATAACAAATAGATCACTATGTCCAATCCTTCAGATAGACCTTTTGTCAAACACTTGAGAGACATAATTTTGTACTTAAAGATGATGTAAATATAGATATCATGACTAGAATATTAAATTCCTAATTCAAGGGTTTTTACATAAGAATTACACAAATCAACATACATAATAGTTAGTTTACATGAAAATCAATATTTTTTTAGTTTGAAACCCACACAATCAACATATACATGAACACAATTCAATTTAAGAATGTAAATCATAATTTAAGTTTTGTAAAAGGATTAATGAACTCCAATGGTGGAAGGAACCTAAGGATGAACATTTAAAAACCATAGTAGTTGAATTCGTAAGGGCTGTTGGTGATTGCTCAAATCTTGATCTTGGGATTGCAAAAACTAGGGTTTAGCTATTGAGGGTATTTTGAGCGAAATATCAATTAGGGGGATAAAATGTTGTTTTTGGACTCAAATCTGATGATGTGGAACACTTAGGTGAAGGAAAAAGACCCTTTTTCCCTTAAAAATATAGAATAAAATTGCAGAAAATACTCGGACCAAACTGGGCAGGAAGCTGTGGGCTCTAAAGCAATGCGGCCTCAAGAGCATCGCAAGCTCCAGAGTACCGCTCTAGGTAAGGTGTTGTGGGCTCCCTAATGGGCTCCTCCAGCCCCAAACTGAGTGGGGCATCATGGGAAAATTGCCTTAGGTTGTTGCTTTGGAAGTCCAAACACGTCTTTACACATCCAAAAATTTTTAAACGCACTAAAGATGTACTATTGACTTTCCCAATCATGATCGACTTAAAAAATCTTTCCCATGTTGGAAAGGTCAAAAATAAATTTATCAAGGTTTGAGGGCTTTAGAAATGGCTAATTCTTAACACTTATTAAAATATTCTAAGTCTTGGACCCCTTCTTACATACAAGAGTTAGCTAAAATAAGTTTAGAATCTTACGGGGTCTTACATACAATTTGCTCAAAAGTTGAAAATAAGATAAAATATACCTAATCTAAAACTATACTAGGTATATATATGTTTCCAGGTACTAAGGTTTTAAAATTCAAACTTCTGTATTGCTGCATCATAGTTGACGATCAATTTGACAGTCCATCAGTAGCCTAACGGTCCATCACTTGCACCGTTGCTAAGAATCCTAAAATCCTTCATTCTGTTTAAGAAGTGAAGGCCAAGTTAAAGGGTCATCAATGATTTGATGGTTCGTCGCTTGGACCATCACTTCATAACTTGAAGGACTACTTTCTATTTCACACTGACAGCCAGGTTGACTACCCATCAATGGTCTGATGGTCCATCACTTGGGTCATCATTTCTGTCCATTCTGCTCAATGTTGATGGTCACCCTAATGGTTCATTATATGGTTGACGTCCCATCAATTCCATTTTGTTTTTGCTTTCCCAAGTTATTTCTTTAGTTAAGTCCTTAACCTGAAAACATTAAAACCTAACATCAAATACACCAATAGTTGCTTAAAATGTACAATTACCCCTCGTAAAAGATGTAAAATGTTTCATCCAAAGCTGAAACATCAACACCCTCAACTTAAGATAATTTCTTATCCTCAAGAAACCAAACACCCTATCATATGCATTAACAAGACAATGATGGGCGTTCAATCATTCAGCTATGCATAATACAACCTCTCAAATGTTTCCTAACTCATGTAGCTTCAAAACACCAGGATCCACAATTGGCACTAGTTACAAATCAGTACATACACAATCACGGACACAACATCTCATAGAATTCAGTAAAAATAAGTAAAGCTCAGGTTGTCCTCACAGTCAAAGAAGTCCACTACACTTTATTTATTTAACCCGAGGACTATACACTAATACTCTCATTCTTAAAATGAAGTTAAAAATCCGCATATACACCCATAATCTTGCCCTTATCATCTAATGCTCCCCTTCAGTTGTTTTGAAAGGATCCAACAGGACTTTCTATGGCTTGTAATGAGGTTGTGGTGCTAGTTGAGGAATGATTTTAGGGAAGTGACTTCAATTTTAGATTTCACTCTCTTCAACCTTAATTTCTTGTCACTATGACTATTACTCTTCTTCTTCACTTACAATCCATATAATCCATCCATACTTTCACCATATACTTTATTTTTACATTAGCCACCTTCAACTAATGTTTTTAGTTGAGGTACACAATATTTAAATAGATCAGGGCTAGATGAGACATTTTCTTTCAACTCCCAACCAACTTACATCAGATTGCTATCTTCCCAATAGTAGCCACCCTCAACTTAGGCATTTTGCCTATGTTATGGTACACGATGTCCAATATTGAATCAGGGCTAAAATTAGGTGTTAACATCCTAATGAGAGTGAATCAGAATTATTTGGACTGAATAAACAACAAAAAATCTCAAAAAGGGTGCAAAGGAAAAAATCACATAATTTTGGTAGGATCTATATGGATAAGTGGACTACAACTGAAGGAGGCCTTCTATCCTATCTTATTAAATCAACCACAAGGTAACACAAATGAACCGCCAAGTTTTAGTTATACATACTATGCAAGAACTGTATCAAAATCTCACACCCATAGGCAATAAACTCATAGGGAGAATACTCACAAAAATACCTGAAGTTTGAATGGATTTCTAGTTGAGCATACTGAACTTTGTGGCGATCCTATTACCCCCCTGAACTTTTTGTTTTGTATTTTAAAGGAATATATCTTCTTATGTGGACAAGTGTGTGTAATTCACACAGATTCAGTGTCTAAGAGTATAAAAAATCGTTATAAAACTTTTTTTTGTGACATAACCCCTTAATTTTTTGAATTTTAATAAATTTATATTTTTATTTGCTTTCTCTTCTCTCTTCTTTTTTCTTCTCTTCAAAAACAAATGGAGGCTTTAATAAAGTACCATGGTTGCTCCATTATTGAATTAAAATTAAACACAATTTCATCACACACCTCCAAATGGGTTATCTTTAACACACCCAATTCATTTTCATCAATTTGTTTTAATTTTAACACACACACCAAATGGGTCTTCTACAATTCTATAAAAATAGCAAAATTAACCTTCTTCAATTATATCAAAATAGCAACCAACATAGATTTGAGATGAAAATAAGAAGTTCATAATGAAATAAAAATAAAGACAAATGCAAAATGTTACGTTCTTCTGACATGAACTTTTGTATGTAGATTTTGTAGAGATGCGGGACAAAGCTTCAATAGACTATATCTGATGAAGGCTCTACATGAGAACTGAGCAAGTTTTGAGAGGTAATCTGTACCTTAGATTTTGTGTCATTCTTCTTCCCATACTGAGTAGAAATCAAATGTAGGATACAAGTCGAGGAAATAAAATTAAATGTCAATTATATTATGTTCTTCAGATTCTAGATTTTCAATCCACCAATACCCTCATTGTTGCAGTAGTGAAAACAATTTGCTTTCTCTCACATGGCTAGTTATTTGTGCACACTTTTAGAATGGTGGTCAAGATTTTAGTGAAAAATGGTGAAAAATGATGAAAATTGATGAAGAATGGAGAAAAAAGTAGATAAAAATTAATTTTAAATAAAAATACACGTGTCAATATGTGATTGGTGAGTGTATTACATTTTCTACTCCAAAATTGGATATAGCATTTTGGGGGGAATTAATTCAACTTTAAAAAAGTCTAGGGGGTAATAGGATCCCTACAAAGTTCAGTATGCTCAACTGAAAATCTGGTTAAACTTTAGGTATTTTTGTGAGTATTCTCCCAAACTCATACTTATATTATAGAATCTTGAAATTTCATCACATGAGTATGCTTATTCTAACTTCTAATGCCAATATCAGATTCACAAATGGTTGTTTAAACATACATCGAGCGACAAGAAAGTTTTCTCATAACAAGTATATTCACCATATTCTGACATATTCATTATTCATCCATACATATAAAAGGTGCTAAAACAACAAAACATGAATTATATATAATCACTGAAAAATATTTACATTACGATGCACAAGGAAAATAAATAACAACCTAAATATGTCAGTTCTACTAAATAGCTCACGAGGAAAATAACACAGACAATGAAAACCCCTGTGGTGACCGAAACACAATAAGTACGAGTATACCCACCCCCATTAAAAGTACATTCTTTGTCCTCAAATATATCAATAATAAAGTATAAAGGGGTGAAATACTTGCAAAGCCTCTCAAGATTGTGGGTCGGTCGAATGCGGTGAGGCTTCTTTGGTATCAGGTGCAACAGTAGTGACCCCAATGGTGGTAGGGGTGCTCAAATCAAATTCCTCCAAATTTGGAAGGATAACAAACAGAACTTATTCTGGAGTGGCCCTTCATATTGGGGCTGAACTGGTCGACACTTCCACTGCTTCATCAGTGACCTTCTTCTTCCTTATCTTCTTATCTTTCTTTGATCCCTTAGAAGCTTTATTTAGGTCTCTTGTTTATCTTTTATCTAATATAGAACCCAACTAGGTTGGGGTCAAATCCCACTGAAAATACTGTGAAAACTAAGCATTATGATTATTAATGGGCTATTGATCGAAGGTTACAGAATAAGGGGGTTTTGTTTTTTAAAACAGTTTGATGCTTGTTGCAAGTAGTATTCCAACTAATGAATATTATTGCAATTTCTGAGTGAATAAGAGTAAATAAACTAGGATTATGTTCACCAAGGTGTTCAAGCATCAAGGACAAGTGGTTTGCCACTTGATTTTTGCATCATTTCCTGTCTTTGATGCCAAAATTTGATACGTCCAAATTACAACTCTTGCTAGAAAGTGTAAGAATTCATCGTCAAATATAGAACCAAACTAGATTGAGGTCGATTCCTATAGGGAATAATGTGTAAACTAAGAGTTATGATTATTAATGAACTATTGATCGAAGGTTCCGGAATAAGGGGGCTTTGTTTGTTAACAAAGTTTGATGCTTGTAGTAAGTAATATTCCAACTAATGAGTGTTATTGCAATTTTTTATTCAATGAGAGTAAATAAACTAGGATTATGTTCACCAAGGTGTTCAAGCAGTCAGGGTTGTGAGATATTTTAAATTCCTAATTAATAATTTCAATGGCAAGAGTGATTGAATTCTAAAGTTTATCTATTCAATTCTCAACCTAAATAGATAATTACCCTTTAATTCTTTCAAACTTAAAGAATACAATGTAATATTCAATTGATTTATAAGGTGGGTTGATCCGGTTAAGGAATCAACCCATAACTCAAAGATTAAACTCTTTGAATTCCTTATAAATCTCTTTTTTTCCAACACACACTCTTTTACTCAAACAAGTGGTGTTCTTGGGTGCACCTTGCATGTTTTCAACCATGAAAGATCATAATTATGAAGAGAATTTTATACAATTAAAATTAGTTATAGAAATTAAGCATTCCCTATGGAGAAATTCACATCAAGGCTCCCATAACCCTAGTTATGGGAGTTTTAGCCACATATCACAGAACAAGAAGATTCCATTATTTTTCTCATAGATGATTTAGAAAGTTACTTACAAAATATCCATAGAATTATTCTTGATCTTTAGGGAATAATGAATAAAGTGCTCAGATCCACTATGTCAGCTTGTTTCTCAGAGAACAATATGTTAAAATTTGCTTAAAAGTTGAAAATAAGATAAAAGATACCTAATCTAAATGTAGACTAGGTATTTACATGTTTCCAGGTACTGGTTTTTAAAATCCACACTTTAGTATTATTATGTCACTATTCATTGTTAAGTTGATGGCCCATCAGTGGCCTGATAGTCCGTCACTTGGACCATTGCTTTATCACTTGAGGGACTACTTTATTTTTCACACTGATGGACCATCAATGATCTGACAGTCCATCACTTTGGTCATCAATTTTGTCCGTTCTGCTCAGTGTTGACGGTCACCCAGATGGTCCATCATATGGTTACCGACCCATCAGTTTGGACAACAGTTCCTTTATATTCCTGCTTTTCCAAGTTATTTCTTCATCTAAGTCCTTGACCTAAAAATATTAAGACCTAGCATTAAATACACCAATATATGCTTAAAAATGCATAATTACCCCTCATAAAAGATGTAAAATATTTCATCCAAAGAAAAAACATCATGTACATTAGGGTGTTAACTTGTATATATACTTACCTATCCATGTGGGAAAGGATTGGAACACTTAGACTTGAACCCTTGAAAAGACAACAACCTCTTTGAAGTCCCTAGAGTAGATACGGTTGGGGGTACCTGAGTCATATCCTAGGTCACAAATCATACCCACCATGACCTCCCCTTTTGTATTGTAGAAAGTATGTTAGGTAATTATACTATGAATCATACGACAAGGTCATCCCTTGGTCATACCAATCTCATGAGTCGTAAGTTTCCCAATCATATGGAGTGAACCTAACCTAGACTGGACTATTTTGGTTACGAGTGGTCTATACATGTTAGGTCATTAGTTGTACCCTTAGGATATGAATCAAGGGTTCCTATTCATACCCTAATAAGTATGGTTGACCTAGTAGAAGCCTTGGGTACGAGGTAGGGTACCACTCATACCTTAGGTTACAATTGCCAAGTGAATCATAAGGGGGAGTCGTACCCTTGTATGTGTGTGTTTTCCAGTTTTTAACCATTCAACTTTTGGTTATTTAACTTTCCTAAAACCCGAAGTCCTTGACCTATATAAGTCATGGTAGCCTCCTAAGTCTTCATTTACATGGTAGCCTCCTAAGTCTTCATTTACAAGACTGAAACATTCCTAACACTTTCAAGGATCTTGGAATCAAGATTGGAGGCTAGGGTTTGAAGGTGTTCATCTCATGGCGAGAAAGAAGAGAGAAGATTATTGGTGATTAAAGTTATTTAAGGCATGTATCTCTTCCCCATATTTAAATAACTCTAAACCAATGTATTTTACACTTGGATTAGCAAGTGTACATAGTGGTTTAGAATCAAATGAAAAAAACGTTCTTATCTAATAATGAATAATGATGAATCTTGCTTATGTTTGTGTTGATACATGTGATAGATGGTAGATTGAATATGTGGGTGCTTTTTGTATATTTTTTAACTTGAGGTTCTTAAGAAACCCTAGTTCTAGTGATTTCTACCATGAAAATAACATTGTTAAAGGTATGCACACAAGGTATTTGTGAGAATGTCTAAGTTAAATGACTATTTACATATTTATAGCTTATGTAGTTGGGAAAATGGTCCAAATAAGATTTATTGATTGATTAATGATGTTGTAAAAGTATTATGAACCATGTATTGTGTATTTGGTGATATTGTTTGATCGACTAATAAAGGATTGAAACCCTAGACATGAAAATAAACTTACTGTATATATCGATCCTAAGTGTTGTAAGAATGTGGTAAAAAGTATTGAATGAATTGTGAATGGTTATATGGGTCTTGGTGACCATAAATGTGAATGATGTGATATATCAAGGAATTTATCCTATTAATGTGATGAGTAGTTAAATGGTCTTGTGAGGGCTAAATATGTATCTAGGGAAAAAGCCTAGTGAACATGAACGAGTCCTGATAATGTGTAAGTGGATATGAATACTGTAACACCTTGAGTCTATACCCCGGATGGTACATGGTGCTCACAATCCTGAAGGACCACAAGCTAACCCATGGCTGGTACCTGCAGCAATAAATGTGTAATAAATACTGTACTAATTGTGAAAATAGGTGGAAAAATATGCCATAAGGTTTGCATCTGTAAATAAATATGAAAGTAGTATCAAAATACCTAAAACTGAATATAAGTACTAAAAAATTGAACAACTGTCTGAAACTACTCTAGTCTGAAAAGCCTCTAACTATTTGAACTGTGGAGTTGATGGGACAGGCCCCCAACTAACTCCATCTACTAAAATAAAACTGAAGTACTATAAATAATAAGCATGTCCTCAAACTATGAGGACTCACCACTACTCTAAAATATGAGAATCTGAACTGCTAAGGGTGCCCTGGAGCCCATGCGTCTGAACCTATGATATAAGACATCATCGCATAAAGAAAAGCATACGCTAGTACTTTGAATATACAGGTATGCTCAGTGAGGTAGGTTGAAATGCATGGGTTCATATGCATACACAATAATAACTGAATAACATGAGTATGAATGAGTAAGAGTACATGCATGTATACATAGACTAAAACTGAGATCGTGCTAATACAGAGTACAAAATCTAAATACTGATAACCGATATCTGAGTTTATGAATACTGTATTACTAATTATCTAAGACTGTATCTAGCAGCACTAAATATTGTGGAATCATATTGAGTTCCGTACTAAGCTGAGTGACTATGTCTGATAGTTCTGAATTTGTAGAATTGAACTGAGTTCTATTCTGAGATCGAGACTAGAACTAAGACTTTGGAAGGTAATCATCTAACCAACATTCCCCTCACTAAACTGATTGGGGTTTAATCTGTAACCACAGTTGTAAGGGTGTCAATACTATTCCACGGGTAAGGATAAGCTGTGAGTTAACCCTCTCTGACAGGAAGCTCTTCCGTCAACCCTCGCTGGCAGGATAACTCGAATGAGATTTATCAACCCTCAATATATCTGGCAGGAATATATCTCTACCTACACTGGCTACATAATTCTATAATGCAGGGATTGCTATTAAGGATCAAACTCTCTGCTGGTAGGAATACCCCCATCCCTGGGTTAATCGGTGTTGAATCCTACTACCAACTAAATTGTACTAGGCTGGACTTAGTTGTTACATATATTTCTAGTTAATTGAACCAAACTGGGTACACTGAGTTCCATGGACTATCAAAAACTCCTGAATTCTTCTAACTGATAGTGACATAACTGTTATTGTACTATGAATGACCATGGCTCTAAATAATCAGCTAAATTATTGGGCTTAAGTACCACCGGACTCAATAGCACAAAATAAGAGAAATGGCATAAACTTGAAACATGTAAACTACGCATTTGATTATTCTTCATTCATTGGGGCATTTTAACAAGAACTTGAATGTCATAAACTTAAACACAAGCTAACATGATATAACTTCACTATTCAACTTACATGCTTAATTATCAACACATAGCACTAATCAACATATGACCACATAATTTCAATATTAAATTCACCATTTGAAGGATTTAGCATGATTTCACATGGTAACTCATATAAATTAATTAACCCCACATGAAATTGATCATGAAACATGCATTTGAAACCCAATTAATCATTTTTAAACATGGAAATTATCAAACCCAACATGGAATTCATGTACTTGAAATCTAAAAATAGTTTCTTGGACTCCAAGGGTGGAAGGAACCCTTGGATGAACACTTCACAAACCTTAGTTAAGGAATTTCTAAAAATTGATGGTGGAATCTTGAGTTCTTGATTTGAAATTGAATCTTCTAGGGTTTTGTGGTTGAGCAATTTTGAGAAAAACTGAGTTTAATTGCTCTCTAAAGTGCTAAACTTCGTCTTTTAGGTGTTGGAGATTGAGGAAAAAAAAACCTAATACCCCTAAGGATGTGGTCTTTTAATGACTGAACAGTTGTACCATCGATGCTCAAATCGATGTGGCGCATCGTTGGCATCGACGTGATAGCCAATGCATCACGTCGAGTCCACATCAACTCACTAGAAATTAACCATAGAATTTAGGGAAAACATTTGTCAATGCGATAGTCGATGCAGCGTGCTAAGATCATGTTGATCCACTATTTTAGGATTCCAAAGGAGTTTTTAACGAAGTCTGAAAAATCTAAAACTTATCTGAAAACACCTACGGACATTAATAATCATGAATCAACCTAAATATCCACCTATAATGGATGTAAATTCCATGAAATAAGATTTCTAACTTTCAAAGGCTAGAATGACACTAAGTTTGAATACTTAGCTAGAATATTCTAAGTCTGGGACCCCTTAACAAGCTTAGAGGACTGAATTGATCTATGGATTTTGCAGGGTCTTACATTATCTCCCCCTTGAGAACATTCATCCTCGAATGAGACTGCAGAGACTGAGAATACTAAGAGACTAAACTTAGACACTGGCATAAATAACTAAAACATTGTTTCATGACTGAGATCACTGATACCCTGAATTATCGTACTAAATATGTATATCTGATGCATAGGCACATAGCTGAACATGATTCATGAATGCATGACTAGAATTACTGATAAGCTGATTTTTTCATACTATACATGCAAATCTAATGCATGAATACATGATTGAACATGCAATAGTAACTGATACCAAGTTTGTAACTGAAATCTGAACATGAAACTGAATAAGCTTAAGGAAAGCTATTACCTTGGACTGAGTCTAAGTCTGCAGAGAAAAGATGAGGATAATTGGTCCGCATGTCTACTTCTGCTTTCCATGTAGCTCCCTCAACGGACTGATTTCGCCAAAGAACTTTTACTAAAGGGACTTCTTTGTTCCTCAATCTAAGAATCTGGTAGTCAAGTATTTTGACTGGAATATCTTTATAAGAGAGGCTATTCTGAATATCTTTGCCCTCTACAAGGACTACGACCGTTGGATAACCTATGCATTTTTTTAACAAGGAGACGTGGAACACTAGATGTACTGAAGATAGATCTAAATGCAACTCAAGCTCATAAGATACCTTTCCAAAATGGATGAGAATTTGGTAAGGATCGATATATTAGGGACTGAGTTTCCCCTTCTCTCCAAATCTCTTCACCTCTTTCATAGAAGAGATTTTTAAGTACACATAGTCACCAATCTCAAACTCGAGATCCTTTCTGCACACATCTGCGTATGATTTCTATTGGGTTTGAACTGTCTTAAGTCTTTCCCTAATCAACTAGACTTTCTCTAACGTATCAAATACCAAGTCAGGCCCTACCACTGCAGCCTCTCCCACTTCAAACCAACCAATCAGAGATCTACACCTACTTCTATAAAACACCTTAAATGGAGCCATCTTAATACTAGAATGATAGCTATTTTTATATGTGAACTCAATCAAAGAAAAATGATCATCCCAAAAAAATCTATCGTGCACGCTCACAGCATATCTTCTAAGGTCTGAATAGTCCTTTCTTCTTGACCATTTATCTGAGGATGGAAGGCTGTACTAAGATGAACTCGGGTACCAAAACCCTTTTGGAATGCCTTACAAAAATAAAAGGTAAATTGGGTATATCTCCACCAATAGATCTCCCATAAATCACGGTATATCTTAGTGGCCCCTAGATGAATTGAGTAGCCCGTGCCATGCACTTCTGCAAGAATTTACTGCCTCAATTCTTCTATTCCTGGAATACATAGCAGACCCTGGAAACACAACACACCATCTCCCCCTTAGGAGAAAACCTCAAATTTCCAATCTCTGATTGATTCTTTTAACTTGACTAGACTGGGATCCCATCCTACTTTTCCTTCACTTCAGAAACAAGGGATGATTCTGAACTACTTTGCACCCATACACTACCTTCTACTGAATCGACTAAGAGGACACCTAGCCGGGATAACTATTGGACTTCTTGAGCTAACTTTTTCTTACTGTCCTCCATATGTGCAATACTACGCATAGGCATTCTACTGAGGGCGTCGGCCACTACGTTTGCCTTTCTCGGTTGATACAGAATACTCATGTGGTAGTCTTTCAACAACTCCAACCACCTTCTCTTATGGAGTTTTAGGTCTTTCTGATAGAACACATACTGCAGGCTCTTATGATCAGTGCACACATGAATGTGCACACCATACAAATAGTGCTTCTAAATCATTAAGGAAAACACTACTGCTTCTAACTCAAGATCGTTAGTAGGATAGTTCTTCTCATGGGGCTTAGGATGTCTAGAGACGTAGGCTATGACCTTACTTCTCTACATTAAACACAACCCAATCCAACTCTAGAAGTATGATAATAGACAACAAATCCATCAGAACTATCTGGTAGGGTCAAAATTATAGTTGTGGTAATTCGAGTCTTTAACTCTTGAAAACTCTTCTCTCAAGAATCTAGCCATTGGAGCTTCACTTTCTTCTGAGTCAATCTGGACATAGGGGATGCAATAGACAAAAATCCCTCAACAAATCATTAGAAATATCCAGTCAAACCCAAAAAACTCTTAACATCTGATAGAGAGATAGGTCGGGGCCAGTTTCTCACTGCCTCAGTCTTTTAGGGATCAACTCTAATGCCATCACCAGAAATGATATGGACAATGAATGCTATTGAACTTAGCTAAAATTTGCACTTACTGAATTTGGTGAATAGATAATGGTTTTTGAGAGTCTGCAATATTATTTTGAGATGGTCTGCATGATCGTGTTCTCTACAGGAGTAAACAAGAATGTCATCTATGAAGAGTATGATGAACATGTCCAAGTACTGCTTGAACACACAGTTCATCAAGTTCATGAAGGTTGTTTGGGCATTGGTAAAACCAATAAGACATGACTAAAAATTCAAAGTGACTATACCAAGTTCTAAAAGCTATTTTTGGGATGTCACATTCCCTCACTCTAAGCTGATGATAGCCCGATATGAGGTCTATCTTAGAGAAATAGCTAGCACCCTAAAGTTGGTCAAATAAGTCATCAATTTTGAGAAGTGGATACTTGTTCTTAACAATAAATTTGTTTAACTAATGACAGTCTATACTCATTCTAAGGGAACTATCTTTCTTGCATAAAAAAAAAATTGATGTGCCTCACGGGGACACACTAGGTATGATGAATGCCTTATCTAAGAGATCGTCTAACAGTTCCTTTAATTCTATGAGTTCTACAGATGCCATTATGTATGGAGGAATAGATATTGGCTAAGTATCTGGAAGGAGATCAATTATGAAATCAATTTTCCTTTGTAGAGGAACTCCTGGAAGATCTTCCGGAAACACATCTGAGAATTCACATCTAACTAATACTGATTAAAAAGTAGGGGTTTCTGAACTAGGGTCCTAAACTCAAACGAGATGGTAGACACATCCCTTAGATATCATTTTTCTAGTTCGAAGGTAAGAAATAAGTTGACCCTTAAGTGTTGAAGTACTACCCCTCTATTCAAGGATAGGTTCATTTGAAAACTAAAAATGGACAATTCTATTTCTACAGTCGACTGAGGTATATTGAGAATGAAGCCAATCCTTGCCGAGAATGATATCAAAATCAGTTATCTCTAATTCAACTAAGTCTGCTAAAGTGAATTTCTGAGATATCATAATCGGACAGTTCCTATATACCCACTGGACTATGATAGATTTACCCACTAGGGTAGAGACTGAGAAAATTTTTTCTAGAATTCTAAGACTGACACTAAAATCAACTGCTATATAAGGAGTAACAAAGAACAAAAAAGCTCCTGGATCTAGCAAAGAATAAACATACAAATAATAAACTTTTAACGTGCCAATGACCAAATCAGGAGAAGAGCATAGAGTCTATTTAGGTGCTGCCCACTAGTGGCACTGGATAAGGCACCCTGCTGATTTGTGTGATCAGACTGAGCTGAATAATAGGCATGCTGACTCTATGAACCCACCTGAGGACACTGTCTGATTCTATGGCCTGGCTTTTTATATCTTAAACACATATTTTTGTTAGCTCTGCAGATACCCTGGTGGTTTCTTCCACACTTCTGGCAAAAGGGATTGGTTTGGGCTCTGCTAACACTTCCCTGGGGCTTAAGGCCTAATGCCCTCTCTCTGTTGCCATCTCTGAATTTTGGGACTTGAGCACTGGCTGAGGACGGAGATAGAACTAAGGATTTTAGGTGAAACTAAGAATAATTCCCACCCTTTGACTTAGGTTGACAAAAGATGAAACTACCTGTCCTTACTGTCTTGCTCTCCCTTTCCTTCTCTTTACTCTTGGCCTCCTTTATCTGCTGAACATGGACCATAAGCCTGGATATGTCCATCTACTTTATCAGCATTATGGTTCTACACTCTTTGATCATACTGCTATACAACCCTAATACAAACTTACTCAACTTAGATCTGCTATCTGCCATAATATGCAGGGCATAGCTAGCCAACTGAGTAAACTTAAGGGAATACTCTTACACTATCATATTACCCTGCTTCAGTTTTATAAACTCCAAAACTTTTTCTTTCCTCAACTCTAGCAGGAAGAACCTATCCAGAAAAGCAACTGCAAACTCCTCATATTCTATGGGCCCTGCATTTGTGGCCCTCTCGGCTTTCCACTATTTGAACCATGACACATCCTATAATTGATATGCATCCAACTCAGTTCTCTCAACAGTAGGCACCCCCATGATATCAGTAACATTCTGCACCTAATCAAAAAATTCCTGAGGGTCCTTATTTGATTTATACCCGATAAATGATGGAGGGTTCATTTGAGTGAAGTCCCAAATCCTAGCAGCAGCAGTTTTGGCCACTGGTTTGGCTGGAACGGTAGCCGGGCATTCATTATGGGTTGCTACAGAATGAGATAGGGTGGTGAAGGATACTCAAAACTCTGCGTAGCAGATATACTCTCCCAAAGGATCTGGATAGACTGGTTGAGGGGCTGACTGGTCTCCCGTTCCTCTTCCCTGAGTCCTCTTTGGAGGCATATTCTGTAGACAGAAGAGAAGCTAAGATTAGGAAGAGAGTGTAACTAGAGCTCATGCTCACTTGCAAAACATGAATATTGAAAGAAGGGAAATTTTTCCTAAAACATCTAGTAGCCTCCTGTCCATAAGTGTGTACATAACATACCCATGCACAAGATTCTACTAGATGTGGCTTTCAGACTTCCTACAACTCTGCTGAACTTTAGGCTCTGATACAAAGTTTGTAATACCCCGAGTTCGTACCTCAGATGCTACACGGTGCTCACATTCCTACAAGACCACAAGCTAACCCATGATTGGTACCTGCTACAATTACTATGTAATAAATACTGTACTGATTACGAAAATAGGCAAAAAAAAATGCCATAAGGTTCACATCTATAAATAAATCTAAATGCGGCATCAAAATACCCAAAACTTAATATAAGTACTGAAAAACTAAACAACTGTCTGAAAATAATCTAATTCGGAAAGCCTCTTACTATCTGAACTGTGGGGTTGATGGGACAGGCCCCCAACTAACTCCATATACTGAAATAAAGCTAAATTATAATGAATAATAAGCATGTCCTCAAACTATGAGGACTCACCACTACTCTGAAAGCTAAGAATCAGAATTGCTAAGGGTACTCTGAAGCCCGTGCGTCTGAACCTATGATATAAGACATCATAGTGCAAAGAAAAGCATGCATCAGTACTTTGAATATACCGGTATGCTCACTGAGGTAGGATGAAATGCATGGGTTCATATGCATGCACAATATAACTGAATAACAAGAGTATGATTGAGTAAGAGTATATGCATGAGACTGAAACTGAGATTGTGCTAATACGGAATACTAAATCTGAATACTGATAGCCAATATTTGAATTTACGAATACTATATTACTGATTATCTAAACGGTTGTCTTTGATAGTTCTAAATACTGTTGAACCATACTAAGTTTCATACTGAGCTAAGTGACTTTGTTAGATAGTCCTGAATCTGTAGTATTGAACTGATTTCTATTCTTAGACCGAGACTAGAACTGAGACTGTGGGAGGTAATATTCTAAATGATATGCCCCTCACTAAACTTATTGGGGTCCAACCTATAACCCCAGTTGGAAGGGTGTCAATACTGTGCCATAGGTAAGGACAAGCTATGAGTTAACCCTCTTTGATAGGAACCTCTTCCGTCAACCCTCGCTGGTATGATAACTTAAATGATATTTATCAACCCTCAATATATCTGGTAGAAAGATATCTCAACCTATGCTGGCTATGTAGTTCTATAACGCAGGGATTTCTAATAAGGGTAAAATCCTCTGCTGCCAGGAATACCCCCATCCTAAGGTTAATCGGTGTTGAATCCTACTCCCAACTAAATAGACACTAAACTAATTTATAGTCTGTACTAGGATGGACTGAGTTATTACAGATAGTGCTATTTAAATGAACCAAACTGGGTACACTAAGTTTTATGAACTATCAAAAACTACTAAATTTTGTTAACTAATCAAGTTTACTGAGGTCTGGATTGAGTACTGGACTAGACTGTAAGAATACTGAGTCTACTGATTTTTTTTTCTAAGTTCTGTAATTGACTAAGAGTACTACTGATAGTGACATAACTGTTACTGTACTATGAATAACCATGTCTCTAAATAATCAGCTAAATTGTCGGGTACAAGTACCCCCAGGACTCGATAGAACAAAATAAGAGAAATGGAATAAACTTGAAATATGTAAACTACGCATTTGATCATTCTTCATTCATATTCTACATTCATGTAAACTACCAACATGGAATTCATTTACTTGAAGTCTAAAAATAGTTTCTTGGATCCTAGGGTGGAAGGGAACCTTCGATGAATACTTCACATACCTTATTTAAGGAATTTCTAAAAATAGATAGTGGAATCTTGAGTTCTTGATTAGAAATTGAATCTTCTAGGGCTTTTTCCTTGAGCAATTTAGAGAAAATATGAGTTTAATTTCTCTCTGAGGTGATAAATTTCGTGTTTTGGGCACTGAAGGTTGAGGGAAAAAGACCCAATTACCGCCAAGTATATGGTCTTTTAATGACTGAAAAATTATACCATCAACGCGCAGACTGATGCATCGCGTCGTTGGCTTCGACACAATAGCCAACACATCATGCAAGTCCGCATAGACTCACTGTAAATTGACGCTAGGATCTGGGGAAAATATTTATCAATGCGATAGTCGATGCGGCGCGCCAAAATCACATTGATCCACTATTTTAGGATTCCAAAGGAGCTTCAAATGAAGTTCGAAAAATCTAAAACTTGTCTGAAAACACCTGTGGATATTTTTGATTATGAATCAACCTATATATCCACCTTTAATGGACATAAAGTCCATGAAATAATAACGCCAACTTTTAAAGGCTAGAATGACACTAAGTCTGAATACTTAGCTAGAATATTCTAAGTCTGGGACCCCTTAATAAGCTTAGATGACTGAATTAAGCTAAGGATTTTATGGGGTCTTACAAATACTTTTTGATGGTTGGTTAGGGCCTTGTTGACAATGCATTGAGCTATACTAATTATAAATGCTTGGAAATGGCTGATAAGAACCTTGTTAAGTATGAAATGGGTTAGCTTGTGTCTTAAATAGGGCAATGGTCATTTTTGTATGAATATTGGCTAATTGATATTGTGTTGGTATGGTTAGCCATATAATTTTTGAATCTATAACCATGTTGGTTTGATGGTTAAGAAGAGGGGTATATTTTCTCTAAACTTGAACTCGAATTTTGAATGGAACCGAGTGTGGTGGAAATATGATATAATGTCGTTAATGACATGTAAATAGTTTGTGTGGGTCTTAAGGAACACAAATTGAATTGTGTGATGAATTGAATAGAGGCATTATCTATTTAGATGGTTGAGAAATGAAGGCTCCTATGAGGACTTTGTGGTCCCAATTAATATTGAATTAGCTAAATGAGCTAGAGCTCTTGAATGTGTGGTATTGTCGTAATATGTCAAAAAGACTGATACGGATGCTGATGCATGAACTAAGGGATTAAAGTTCCATGACCAAGCCACTATGATGGCTCATGATTAAAGTTACACCTTGTAATTAAAGATGCTTGGCCAAGCAACTATGATGGCTCGTGATTAAAGTTCCACCTTGTGATAAAAGTTCCATGTCCAAGCCACAATGATGGCTCGTGATTAAAGTTCCACCTCATGATTAAATTTCCATGGCCAAGTGTAACGCCTTGAGACTACCCCCTAGACGTCACACAGTTCTTAGGAGCACAAGTTATCCCAAGCTAACCCTTACAATCGCATAACTCGTGAGCAACTGATTTAAATACTTAAACTTAAAGTTATAAGTGGAAGAAATGTATTTAGCTAAACATATTCAAAACAAAACTATTAAAATGATTACAACTCAAGTTATACATAACAAGACTAAAAGTAAATACATTAAATCTACTGACTATCTATAAAGCATCAAACAAAATTGATTATAGATAGACGGGACATGACCCCTAGCTATCCCAAATCAATACGATTGAATAGTGACTGAATAGAGAAAATAAGATGCTACTCGAACTATGCTTGGCTCGAGCCCTCGAATCAAAAGGGCTCATTACCTACAGAATGAAATCTTTACATTTTCTGATTAGGATGTGTGGGTTACACAACTAGTACCTACATTATGATACAATATAGCACATAGACATATTTGTGGATTAGTACTTTTGGAATGTACTAAGCATGTGGGGGTGAATGCATAAGAAAAAAACAATAACTCAATGTTCATATAAACTTATAGCGAATGCATACTAAGTGTAAATGACTCACCTTGGGATTGAATTAATCAAAACTATGATATAAAAAACATAAGTGATAAAGCATGATGATAAATTGTGTGAGCCATAACACATAGTTCTAAAATCTTTACTTTTAAACTTTCTTAGGGAGCTTATTCTAACCGACATACATCATGTGAGCTATCATAGAGTCCACCATCTTACCCATGGTAAGGAGAGCTCATATTAGGGAAAGATTTTCTACCCTTGCCATCAAAATTGGACCTCAAGTAAATGATCACTATCTGTAACTTTATCCATATTGGGAATAAGATGGACCAACATTGGCTCATAGTTCTAGGGTATATGACCTTGGATGCATACCCAACTCAGTGCTAAATACTACTCCCTTACTTTTATGCTCATACATTAGAAAATCCACCTTAAAATAGCCTAAGGTTTTATAATGAAAACCAGTTATGCTTTTTTTTGCTTTAAAGTATGATCAAAATGAACAAATGTGGATTCCTTATCTTCGCTTAGAATCAAACGATCAATTCTTCCTTTAAATCTTGATATAAGATTATCAAAGAATACTTAAAATCATAATCTTCTTAAAATCTCAATACTCAAACTTAGGGCTTAAAGCCCATGCTTTAAACTCATGTTAATTTATAACAAAACTTCATGCCAAATATGATTCTTGAATACTTCAACAATAACAAATCAAGATAGTGTCATCTCATTTATAATATAATTATTGTGAATTTAAAACATAAACATAAGCACTTCCTGATATACTAAAAGCTTTAAATTTCATGAAAATCACATGCTTCAAGAATATAGAAACTTGAGTATGAATCCTACTTCAAAACAAGTAAATAAAACCTTAAAATCATGAAATTTTGGGCACAATGGTGAAAGAATACCCTTGTTCATAACACCCACATACCTTCATAGGCTTGACTTGGTGTAGGAAGCTTGACTTTGAAAGCCTTGGAGATGATCTTAAAAGCTTTCTTGAATTGTTGGATTAGAAATCTTAAATTATTGCTTATCTTGAAGAGAATGTAATGAAGTCTTGAAGTTCTTAGGAGGTGATGTTAAGAAGAGACCCTAATATTATTACTCTTGAGAGTAGAGAGGATTAATGGCATCTAAAACTGATAAGTGGTGGCTAATAACACATAATGATGCTTTAAGTCGTAGGAGCGGTAGGGTTTGAGGTCAGAAAAAGAACAAAATTGCAGAAATTTTCAATTGATGACTTAGTTGATGGTTTATCAACTAGTTGATTGATTATCAACTAAGTCGTGAACCCATAGATGGACTTGGACCCTTGCTGTTTAAGGGTGACGACTTGGGTGATATCTAGTCACTTAGTTCATGGGTTATCACCTCAAGTCATTACTTTATAGCTGGAGTTGATCATATTTTGGTTAAGGCTGATGACTTGGTTGATAGGTCTTTACTTAGTTGATAGCTTATCACCTTAAGTCGTCACCTTGTTGAAAAACAGACATGCGGAGGAAAAATGATCATAACTTTTCACTCTGATATCGGATTAAGGTGAAACCAGATGCATTGGAAAGATGACTCTAAAATATTTTATTTGATATACTGTAGGACATATTAATCAATATATTTTGGGAGATATACTCATTTAAATTTGACCCTTGTAGGATAAAATACAAATACTCAATCGATAAAAGTGTTCTCAAATTGACTGCATCTAAGTGCTTTCTATGAACACTTTTCACCTTGTAAGCACTATTATCACTAGGATAATGATTATGAAACATGTATTAACATAAAAATCATGAGATTAAAGTTTATGCACATAAGAATGATACTTTGATTTCTAGGTCAAAATACACGGTGTTATATTATCTCCCTCTTGGAAACACTCGTCCTCGAATGAGACTGGTTAGACTGAGAATACTGAAGAAACTGAGATCATATACTGAACATGCATGACTGGAAATATGATTACATATTGAGTCTAAGCATGATACATGAACTGAACTAATTTCATGAATACTTGCAATGACATAAGAATTGTTATAAGACTAAGATAGAAATGAGAGAGTCAACTTATGTGTAACCACTACTTAAAGTTGGATCTTTTCTCGTGAAGAAAAGACAAAAGGTTTAGGACATTAATACTCAGGGTATTAACATACATATCCCCCTTTGGATATTTTGTCCCCCAAACGATACTAACTAGGCTAAAATACTAAGAAAACACTCACGAGTTGAATTATAACTTAATATTTGAATCTGAAACTAATGCATGATGCATAAACTGAGATGAATTCATAATTTGTATGAATACAAACATATTACCTCATGGAATGGCCTTACTCATGAAACTTTGGGTAGTAGAACTAAATGGAAAGTTGGAAATCTATAGGAGCTTATCTGTTTGAATGATAAACGAGATTGCAGGCTCTATGAACTGGACCATACAGACTGCCCATACTCAAATAGAGTATTTCTCTAACACTCTTCTAAGAAATTCTAATAATATTATGGAGCAAAGAATTTTGGACATGATCTGAACAAGACATCTGACTAAGGAATCACAACATTGATACAACTCTATAGCATGGAACATAGACATATAATACATAAGCTAGGATAGAATTACTAGGCCTTAGGCAACACAACTTCTTACTTTTAAGCTTAGAAACACTTCTCAAATACTCCCTCAACAATACTATTCCCCTTAAATACCATACTCATTTGATTCAACTTAAAGTTTTCACATGGGTGTTGATAAATCCATCTACTAAATTCTAAACTGAACTAAATTCTCTCACCATGATTAAGCCTAACTCAAAATTACAAGATACAACATGCTACACCATAATACTAGTCTAAACCACATGATTCCATCTTCCATGTCTCTTCCAGATTTCATACCCCAAGCATAAAATGCCTTACCGCTTTAATAACTAACTCTAAACTCTTACTATAGATTCACTAGCGCATATTGCATTCCTTCACTTACATCCTAGCATGACATTTAAGCCTATCATTATAACCACATATGAACTTAAAGGCAAACACCTATAAAGGCATACCTCTTATATTCTCTAAATCTCTATCAACAATAACTTTCTTGCACTATACTTAAGATGACATACCTAAAATTTACTAACTATGACATATACCAAACACTTACCTCAATATCCCTTCATCCTTTAGACTTAGATAGAAAAGAATAAATAATCATTCTTAATGAGGGTCATCAATTCCCTCTAATCTAAACCATTGCTTATCCATTATCACCATCACTATCTTAACATAGGAAGAGGTCACCGAAGGGATAACACATAAGGACCTAAAGTATAAAAGAATACTAAACATGGTATGGATTCATTAAAGAGATCTAAACTGAGGACTTTTATGATATAATGCAAATTTCACTAGTATCATGAGTTTTAAGAGATGATCAAACTCTAAAAAATGAGTTCATACTTATCATAATTTCTTCAACATAAGACTGGTGTTTTATAGATTTATGAGGAATGACTCAAATCACCAAGTGAAGATGTTACTTACTTACTAGGAGCTAAGAATGGACTTGAATATGCATGAAGTGTATGAGCATTGTCCTTTGGCGTGGATTTATCACACAAGACTTGAATTTGGTGTGATAATGACTAAAATCTAAAGAAACCCTAGAGTCAGAAGGGATCACTATCTCATTACAACTCTTATTAATATGTATCACAATCTAATTCTCAAAACTTAATTTGGTTCCTTATTCTATCATCTCCCCTATAGAATTCAGCAATCATTCTAAGTTTGTGAAACCCTTTAATAAAATCTAAACTAAACTACAATCACTGTACTCTAGAGTCTGATATATAACAATACATGTAAATAATAAACTTAACTCGAAAGACTACACCTGACAGTGTAAACCCCACTGCTAATACTTCCTTCTGAGATAAAATTTTTTCTCTCTATAGCCTTAATATTCATCATATAATACTTGAACACTTACTAACTTAGAATCTTCATGAGTTTCACCATACCTAAAGTGCACACAATCTAGAGATTCAACTCTTATTTCTATTAGCTCAATCTTCAAAGAATCAAACTTAGATTCTAACACTTAACATGGATATCCCCAAACTTGTAAAGGACCATACTACTTCTATGATAGCCTACTAATATCATATATCAAAACTTATATCCTTACCTAAACCATGAGAAAGAAAAGCATATCAAAAGGTTCAACATTATCTATCCATAACTCCTTAATTTAGTTATTGAGAGCACCATATACTATATAACTGGCTTCTTATCACTTAGCAACTCAAGGGTACTACTAACCACACACATCACTTAATAATCTTAGAAAATAATCCAACCACATATCACCTTGGGCACAACTTTACATCATACTTAATTATGCATAGCTGAACTTTAACTCTAGCATAAATTGTTCAAGGCTAATAGATCACTTCCATATAATTAGCATCACTAGCCAAGCAGTCATAATTTCCACCTTTATGATTATCTAATATTCAAACTTAGTGTCTAATGCTAGGAATGATTAACAACCCAACCTTACATATTTTCTCACTAAGAAGCTATAAAATAAGTTATCAAGAAACACTAGTCCAGTAAATACTCATAATGACAATAATTTATTGTGATCATAAGGTCTATCTTATTATAATCCATTAGAACATCCTTTCTGCACACATCATTACCATTCACCCACCTATACATTGATGTTGGGTGTATTTATGCATTCTAGTGTCACCATTCTAGCCTTTTTAGCTTTATTTTAAGGATGATTCTAAGATATAATGGTTTATAATAAGATAAATGTGTTTAAACATGTGTTTATATGGTTCAAGGTTAATTCCAAGCAAGTTTGTACCAAAAAGAATTATTTAGAGTTCAATAGAAAAAACTAGTCATTCTAGCATAAGCTAGGTGCTTGTCTAGCCACTCTTATTGGATTCTACTATGTTCTATGTGTTCATTATGGTTTTAAATGTGTTATTATATGCTGAAATAAGTTTTATTAATGTAAAAGGCTAAATTAGATCGATACAAGAGTCAAAACAACAAGTTAAAGATCAACGTGAAATTTGTCTATGCTTAGCTCTTGTTTCTATTTCGTTGCACTGGATATTGTGTTGTTTTGAGCTCTAAATTGTTGTGTTTAATGCTATACTATTCTTTTTAAATGTATTATTATGATATATTAAGGATATACAAGCTTTAAATAAAGTGGAAATAACTCAAAAAGGCTTGAAATGGATCACGGAAGCATAAAACCCAGCTTGATGCCAATTTGGACACCTGAAAAGTATTGGGAGAGTATGGGTGTGTATAAAGGAGTATGATCACGTGTGATATATCAATAGACTTAGAAGGTACCAAAAACAGTATGTACATACAATTTGCATGTGTTGCATGCTCCATTCTGGCATAATATAGCGTGCGTCGCATACTTTATTTCTGGGGTCCAATGCCTTTGAGAAATTTAATAAGCCAACTTTTAGTGAGTGCATGGGAATAGCATGTGACACATGCTCCACTCCACACCTGGGTGTTTCACTTCAATTCGACTCCAACATGGACTTGGCTTACCCTTATGCTATATATACATATTGTATCATATTTTTAATTACTTTTCGATGTCGTTGAGGATTAAAGAGGCTATCAAGTTTTTGGTGCCGTTACCGGGGATTTGTTATTTGGCAATTATTTATTTTAGTTTTACGTTTATGTTTATTTGGTGTTTTTACTCTTGGTCTTAGTTTTGTTCTTGTAGGAAATAGGTTTTTAAGTTGATAAGCTGGAAAGGGATTGAGAGTTGGTAAAACCAAGCCCAAAACAAGAGAAACTTTACCATCAACATAGGAGAAAAGCAATCCTTCTCCATAGAATTCTTTAAATCCAAGAATCCCAAGAGAATAATGCTTCTATTATTGAACAACAAGTAGCAGGTAGGAAGGTGAGGGAAGTGGTAGTCCCACTTCCAATGAACTTGATTTCCCCAATTCAAAGATCAACAGCTAGGGGGAACTTCGAGTTGAAACATAATATGGTGCAGCTTCTTATTAGCAGTGCATAGTTTGTAGGGTTTTCACACAAAGATCAACTAGTCCACTTCCAGACCTTCAGTAAGATTACAGATATATTCACTCCGACTAGGATGAGGTTGACACTGTTTCCCCATTCACTTTTGGGGGAAGATAAAAGGTTTTTGAATGCAGAGCTGGCTAATTCAATCACTTTATGGGATGACTAAGCCAAAAATTTCCTCATCATATTATTTCCATTAGGAAAGACTGTGATACTTCATAGTGAGATAGTAAGCTTCAAATAAAATCTTGATAAAAACCTCTATCATGCTTGGGAATACTTTAAGGCTCTTCTTCAGGAGTGTCCACACTACCAACTGTCTAATAAGGTACTTGCTCATACTTTTGTAGAAGCTCTTGATCAAAATACAAAGATTTTGGTAGATTCAGATGCAGGTGGTCAAGCGCTAGAATTAACTTATGATGAGCTGTACATATTGTTGAACCACAGAGCACAAGAAAATCCCTATTGTCATTCATATTTTAGAAGTGCTATAAAAATAATTACAGGTGTATTAGAGGTGGACCAATTCACAGCCTTATCAGCACAGGTTTCTGCACTACATAATTTGTTCAACACATCATTCAACAGCATAAACTTAGGAACAGCACAACTTGCAGCCACAATCAATGTCATTCAATAAGTTATAGGTTGGTGTGAGGTATGCAGATATAATGGCCATTCAGGGGCCATGTGTGCTTCAAATCCAAAAATCTATAATGTATGTAGGTAATTCTCAAAGGCTAAATTATGATAATACCTACAACATGAAGTGAAAAACTCAGCCACCAAATCAGCTATGGAACACTCTACAGCCTCAGGCCTAATCAAATCAGTCAACTAGAAACACGAAGGAGATGTTGAAGCAAATACTAGATAATCAGACATATTTTGCTACAGACTTAAAGAATTAGCAAGTAGCCACAAGAAGTTTAGAGTAGAAAATGGGCTGATTATCACAAGTACTAAATGCAAGACCACAAGGTGGGTTGCCAGCAAATAAACAAAATCCAAAACAAGTCATAAAAATCACATTGAGGAGTGGTAAGGATCTTTAAGGAAACCCCCCCCCCCCCAAGGTAACAACGGAGGTAGATGTTGATATGGCGACCCAACAGGTAAATGATAGAGTTGGTGAAAACTTAAGGAAGTCTGAGTACTTTAAGGAAAAAGTGGTTGTAGAAGAAGTAAAGAAGAGCTTCCACTCCCTTCCCTCAAAGAAAAATTAAAGCAAATGATGATGCCATGTTTAAGAAGTTCATTGATACATTCAAAAAGCTTTATATTAGTTTACCTCTTTTAGACGTTTTGTAGAGTATTCCTAAGTATGCAAAGTACTTAAGGGATGTGGTGGAAAAGAAGGTAAAATTGCAAGATATGAGAGCAATAACACTAACTGAAGTTTCTAGTGCGGTAATAATGCAGAAAATCCCCAAGAAATTAAAATATCAAGGGAAGTTTTCCATTCCAATTCAAATTGGGAGTAAAGAGGTTCATGCACTGAGAGATTTAGGGGTAAGTATAAATTTGATGCCCCTATCTCTATTTGAAAAATTAGGCTTAGGAAAGCCTAGATCGACCACCATGGTTTTGCAGCTAGCAGAAGGTTCCATGGCATATTCGAAAGGAATAATTGAGGATTTCCTCATTAAGGTTGTTAAATTTGTTATTCCTGCTGACTTTATTGTTATTGATTTTGAGGCAGACGAATAGGTACCAATTATTTTGAGGCTTCCATTTTTAGCAACCGAAGAAGCATTAATTAATGTTAGAGAAAGAACGCTTAAGATGAGGGTAAAAGATGAAGAGGTGGTGTTTGATGTATACAAAGCATCCACAATTATATCCCTAGTTAAAGATTTGTTTATGATCAAAGTTATTAAAGGGGACAAGTGTGGGGTGGCTAGTCTATAAAATACCTCTTCAAACTACCTGATTGAGAAGCCTAAGACTCTATTTCTTAAGCCTGACATGATAGAAGTTGATGAGACTGAAAAGGCTAAAGTTGAGAAACCTGCTGCTCTTGAAAATTCACACCCAAAAGGGGTGAAAAGGGTAAGAATACTACCTCTGAGTGTGGGGAAAAAAATGAAGGAATCTGGTTGAGTTGAGATGGGTCGTGCCGCGATATTAAATCAAGCACTGCTTGGGAGGCAACACAAGTTAATTAGGTATGTTTTCTTTTCAGTTTTAAGTTTTTATTTCACGTATTTTTGGTTTTGGTTGAGCTACAGGTTAATGGGAAGTTTGAGTACTATAAACTTGAGCTAGAAGCATGGCAAAGATGAAGTGTGGGGTCCCATGGATCTCCTTTATGCAAAAAAGATTCTGCGAGTGAAGCCTAGAATCCTCAGGGAGTATTTCTATCTCTTACTTTTAAATTTGCTTTGGGGACACAAGTAGATTTTTAAGTGTAGGGTGGGGAAATTCCTAAATTTTAGCTCAATTTTAAAACTTTTTAGGATAGGAATAATTGAGATATGCTTGTTGGTATTATTTTTGACTATATGATGCAAGTGGTTTTATTTGAAAAACTTTGTTGATTGAATGAATTACAATTTTTGAGACTCCTAGGCTCATGTTTATGACTCTAGTACTTGTTGGCTTGATTTTGAATTTGTACTTTTATTTGGTGGGGAGTATATGATGATCCTATTAAGTTGAACATATACCATGTGTGTGTGAGGTATTTGTATATTCATAGTTGCATGTGATATCTAGAACTTCCCCGGTGTGTGTGTGAAGTGAAATAAAGAATGTTGGTTTAGGAGATGATATAGGCATTTCTTTGATAGCCTTGTTTTATACCTTATAATTGTCCTACCCTTATACTTTATCCTAGTTAAACTCCATTAAGCCTTTAGCCTTTTCTTTGGAAGACTCAAGTGTAGCCTAATCCCCTTCTTTGATAGACCATAATTTGATCCAAAAATCTCCTAAGTGCTTTAATTGAAAAAAATTGAATTAATAAGGAGTATGAGAAATTGAAAAAGAAAAAGGTGAAATTGATTCACTCAAGGTAAAAGTTATTGGTGCATAATTGATGTGTGGTGGATGGTTGTGATATAATTTATGTTAAAAATATTTCCATGATTGTGAAAAAAGAGAAAAATTGATTCTTGTGGTAGTAAACTATGTGTCCACCAAGTGTTTGTGAAAATGCTTAAAATAGATGGGGCGAAATAAAAAGGTATGGGAAGATGAAAAAGTGTAATTTGGTTTTTGGATATTGATTTAAAATATTTAATGTAGTGTATTAAAGTGCTTAGAGAGGTTAGTCCCTATTCCTAAATAGTTCTTACCCGTCCCTTAGCCTATGTTACAACCCGGAAAAATCCTAATTAATCCTAAGCTTTACATTTGACTATTAGTGGACCATTACACTAAGGGCAAGCCTATGGTTCATTGTGTGTAACTTGTGAATTCTTTTTTAGAGTGAGCATAATTTGATTTTTGTACCCATCATGTTATGAATAGCTTAATTATGAGTGATTATGGGTAACTCTCGTGTTGTGAAGGAACATGTTTGATGAATATGGGTGATTTGTATGATGTTTTGGATTGCGTGATAAGCATGAGTTTGACAACTAGGTGAGTTAATTCTTAAGGCTCGGATATTTTGGAGTAGTGTTCAAGAACATGCTTAGGTTAGTAACTTGCATTCTATGAAGTCATTGTACTACTATCGTGAGTGTTATGCATTTAGTAGGAGTGTAGAGTCTCCTTAGTTGATGATGATTGTAACTAAGAGCTGTTCGAGGACGAACAGTGTTTTAAGTATGGGGTGGTGATGTTGGGTGTATTTATGCATCTAGAACATCTAGAACAAGGTTTAAAGTGTGGGGTGGTGATGATTGTAATTGATTGTGATTGTATGGCCTTTGTTATTATAACCCATTAGAACATCATCCCTTCACACATCACTACCATTCACCTACCTATACACTGATGTTGGGTGTATTTATGCATTCTAGTGTCACCATTCTAGCCTTTTTAGCTTTGTTTTGAGGACGATTCTAAGATATAATGGTTTATAATGAGATAAATCTGTTAAAAATTGTGTTTATATGGTTCAAGGTGAATTTCAAGCAAGTTTGTACAAAAAAAGAATCAATTAGAGTTCAATAGAAAAAGCTAGACGTACTAGCGTAAGATAGGTGCTTGTCTAGCCTCTCTTGTTGGATTCTATTGCATTCTATGTGTTCCTTATGGATTTAAATTTGTTATTATATGTTGAACTAAGTTTTATGATTGTACAAGGGTCAAGTGGATCAAGGAAAGAGTCAAAAAAACAAGTGAAAGATCAAAGTGAAATTTGCCTATGCATAGCTCTTGTTTCTATTTCGTCGTGTTGGATGTTGTGTTGTTTTGACCTCTAAATTGTTTTGTTAATTCTATAGGATTATTTTTTAATGTATAATTATTATATATTAAGGATATACAAGCTTTAAATCAAGTGGAAACAACTCTAAAAGTATTGGAATGGATCAAGGAAGCACAAAACACAGCTTTATGCCAAGTTGGACACCTGACAAGTATTGGGAGAGTTTCGGCATGTGCAAAGGAGTATGGGAACGTGAGAGACATCAACATACTTTCAAGGGACCAAAAAAAGTGTGTATGTTTGATATGTATCCATCTCATTCTCCATTCCAGCGAAACACAGCGTGCGCCGCATGCTTTACTTCAGGGATCCAATGCCTTAGAGAAATTTAAGAAGCCAACTTCCAGTGAGTGCATATGATGCATGCTTCACTCTACACCTGGGAGTTTCACTCCTATTCGACTCCAACACGGACTTGGCTTACCCTTATACTATATGTACAGGTTGTATCACGTTTTTACATACTTTTGGATGTCTTGGGGGATTAAGGAGGCTACCACAACTTCTTTTTAGGGTTTATATTTCTTTAATTCAATTTCTTTTATAGTTTGTATCATCATTCCAATGGATTGGATGATGAATATGTCCATTAAAGGATAAGATCTATCATTTGATATATAGTAGTGCACATGAATCGATATATTCTGGGATATACATCCATTTAAATTTTAACCTTGTAGGATCGAATACAAAAACTCAATTGATAAAAGTGTTCTCAACTCGACTTCACTCTAACTACTTCCTATGAATATTTTTCACCTTGTAAGGGCTATTCTCACTAGGATAATGACCATGACACATGTATTAACATATAAATCATGATATTAAAGTTTATACACATAGGAACGACGTTTAGATTTCTAGGTCAAAATACGAGGTGTTACACCAAGCCACTATGATGACTCGTAATTAAAGTTCCACCTCATGATTAAATTTCCATGGCAAATCCACTATGATGGCTCATGATTAAAGTTCTACCTCATGATTAAAGTTACATGGTCAAGCCACTGTGATGGCTCATGATTAAAGTTCTACCTTGTGAATAAAGTTCCCTGGCTAAGCCACTTTGATGGCTCGTGATTAAAGCTCCATCTCAAGATTAAAGTTCCATAGCCAATCAAATATGATGGCTCAAGATTAAAGTTACAACTCATGATTGAATTTCTATTATGGATCAAATATGATTAGAGTTTCATGTCTAGTTGAATATGTAATTATGTGATTAGAGTTCCATGCCTAAGAGATTGTGGTATATGGGTAGAGCCCTTGTTTCAATGGGTAACTATATGGTTGTAGCCCCTTTACTTGATGAAGTGTAACTATGTATGATATACCTTTCTTAATGATATATGAATATTCTAAAGTTTTATACCTAATGAGGATGGTATGAACCCAAGTGTGGAATATTGGAGCCCTCAATTTTGTGTCATATGATTGAAGTATTTGAGAGTGTTATTAAGTCTTGATAACTTGATTGGCATGTGAAATATCTATATGTAAAAATAAATGTGTGAATATGATTATACATGATATATTGTCGTCTTGTTTAATGATGATATTATTTTATCCTTATCCTTGAGTTACATGCTAGTGCTCCAACCACTAACCATCTTCGGATGCTATGTTCCTATGTGACATAGATGTCAGAGCATCTTCTTCTTCTAAGCAGTGATTAGGTGTTCGGGCGAATTCGTTCATTGACCTTAAAGTGGTGAGCTTCCATTCTCGGGAAGAACTACCTTTGATATTCATTTTACTCTATGTCATAGACTTGTATATGATGGTACTTTGCTATTGTCGGGGGCATATCCCGACGTATTATCAACTTTGATTTGTTTA
This sequence comes from Capsicum annuum, assembly GCF_002878395.1. Classification (NCBI taxonomy): domain Eukaryota; kingdom Viridiplantae; phylum Streptophyta; class Magnoliopsida; order Solanales; family Solanaceae; genus Capsicum; species Capsicum annuum. Next base: position 131,735 of record NW_025891101.1, read on the forward strand.
GGGGTTTTGTGGATAATTGTGGACTTGAGCATATTACCAAGACTATTGTTATTAATGAAATGGTATTTATTGTCTAGTTTTGACTATTACTCTTATATTCCCACTATTCTTATTTTATGGTCAGGATCCATCCGACCCTCGTGGATAATTATGGATGATTAGGTTGGGTTACGGGATGACCTCCGACTATGTGAGATTGAGGTACCCATATGACAAGTCTCAAATTTCAGGGCGTGTCAACCATATGCATATTCCTTGGCAATGGCGCCAAAATTTTATGTCACCCAATTTAAACCAAGAAATTATAAAGAGGTAAGTGAACAAATATAGAACCCAACAAGGTTGGGGTTGATCCCCATAAAATAGGATGCAATTCTATTAAGCATTTGTATAAGTAAATAACAAATTAAGTAAAAGAAGGGGGATTTTATGAAACAAAAGAGAAATAGCAACAAGTGTTTCTTTATTGGATTTGTAATCAATATGAGAAAGGTGCTAGGACTGTGTTCCCCAATAACTTCATAAATCCACATGCTCTTCGTACTTTAGTGATCGTTGATGGTAATTGGCATCTAGAATCGATAGGTTATGTATCATCTAACCAACTATGTTTTAACTTTTGTAAAATCCTAACCCCAAGCGCAAAGATTACTGTGAAATGAGTGTTTCATTTCAAATCCCTATCTATGATACCAATATAGTCTTTCCCATTTATCCAATTAAGGATAATTAAATAAAGATAACTCCAACTCTTGTTGTTGATTTGTTATTCCTATCCGACTACCCTTTCGATAGTCCAAGGTAAATATAGGATAAGTCCCAATGCATGCACTCATTAGAAAGAAATAAAAACCTAAGAAACAAAAATACTACCCCAACTACCCTTTGATAATCACCTTGTACTTCGAACGCTATATTGTTAATCTGTATGGTTCCCATAACCATAGTTGTGGTGTTTATATACTCATAATTATAGGCACATAATAAGAATTCATTGATGAAAACATAGTTATTAACTTACAATAATAAGAAAACTCCAAAATCTTAACTTGAATTAAAACCATAAAATCAATATCTATGGAATCCCACGAATATCCTTAGAATCTCACAATATAATGTTCTAAAATATGAAAGAGTGTGTAAAATGTACAAATAACCATATAGGAGTATTTATAGACTAAATAAAACATATCCTAAAGAATAGGAGCGCTAAGTTTACAGTGATCCAAGGCCCAAGACACGACCTATGAGGACTTCTTATAGTCCATCTGGATGCCCGTTAGGTGTTCCAAAGTTCTCCTATGAGCCATGCCATGGATCTTAGGTCTTTTGTATGGTCCATAATCTCTTTCACTATCCTCATATTCCTTCCCAAAAGCCACACCATGGGTTTTGGACCTCCCTAACGGCCTTTCCAGATACCTGTTGCTTATGACTTGGGCTAACTCTTCATGACTAAGACTATGTGCATGAGTCTCTGCTATGACCCATCAAGGATTCTGTGGGACATTCCTTTAATGTTTCATACTTCAAATTCTCAAGTATTTTTTCCTTCTTTCCTCTACCAAATTAAACACAAAAAACATCATATCTCACTAAGCATGCACTTGCACTTGCAAATATTCCTCATTTTAAGCATCTTTAGTATCGTGAATTTACGACACATTACTAGATAAAACCCTATATTTTTAAGCTTAGAGATATCAAACTTGTCACATATTGATTTCTTAGAAGCACTCATTTGACCAATTTTTAAACTCAGATCTGAATTATCCACCTCATCAATCAAGACCCAAACCTACTGCGTGTGGTACCCACACTACACAACCCATGGGAGAACCATTTACACCAAAATACCATCTGATAATCAACACTTAGAAGAGTCAAGAAGGTAATAAATATATATTCCCCAATTCACTAATAGGATCGTCAAACTCACTTGACCCTTATACATACACATTATGGCTAATATATCTACTCTCCAACCATGACCCCCAAGGAATAAATTCCATCCATGTAATAAATCCTAGACACAAGTGTCTACCAACCTTGATTCACCAATAATATGTAAGAAATGTTTCAACTATCAAAATATTACACATTTAGCAATAGGGTAGGACAAAATCATAAAACAATCATAAATGAATTTTCATTGACCATACCAAACAACATTCACTAAAAATCTAGAATACAAAGTAGTTAACATGCACATATAATACAAATTGGATTAAATTACAATAACATCACCTACCTCAAACCAAGCTTGGACAACTTCTTTAAGCTAGATCTTTGTTCTTTCGTGCAGTTTCTAAAATGTTTCTATTATTCTTTTATGATAAAACTATTCTAAAAATATTTACCATTAAGTTATAAGGAAAACACTTTATCTTAAGGCTTTAGGGAAAACTGTTTTGCAAGGGAAGTTCTTCTAACTGATATAAACCATGCGAGCTACATGGAGTCCAATGTCTGGTCCTTCTAAGGAAAAAACCTCATTCTATGGAGAGGTGTCATACTCTTGCTAGGGAGTATAACCTCCGCTTAAGTGATCACTATCTCATCCCACTATTGGCACTTTAATCTTAATTCTATAGTGGCACGTAGTTCTAGGCTATGAGACCTTGGAATCATACCAACTCGTGCTAAATACTACTCCCTTTAGTTTGGTACGCTCATCTTGTTAGAAATCCACTTTAAAACTAGCATAAAGGTTTATTGTGAAACCAATTATGCACTTTTCTAAATTAACCTGTAAAGGAAGATATTTTTCTTTCTATAATCTGTAATAAATCTGTAAAGTAGATTCTAAAACTAATCTGAGGATCTAAAAATCAAAAATTTATTGTAAATATGAAATAATCAGCACATAGGATGCTTAAAGCATCATCTTTCTTGAAATATCAACATATAAACTTGGGGCTTAATAACCCATGCATTAAACTCATGTCAAAACATCATAATAATTATACTTGCTAGTGAAATCAATGATAATTAAACTCAAAATCTAGAAATTACATCCATAAGCATGAAAACAAAAAAATAGACATGTTATTTATCTTCAAATTCTCTCAAAAACTCATAATCTTGCAAATAGAAATAAAGAGTATGAACCCTAATTCAAATCTCATGTATAATCATTCAACATTATATGAATTTTAAATAAAAGCTTTGATTGGGCACAAGGATGGAAGAGGGTCCTTGTTCATAAACCCCACATACCCTGATTGATGATTAGATGAAGAAACTTGAAATATTGATTCCTATTTGAGTTCTTAGAGATGAGTTCTTGATTATCTTGTCTTAGGAATCCTCAATATTAAGCTTTCTTGGAGAAACTATGGAGGATTTTGATTTCTTGGAGAAGAAGCTTTAGAGGTCTAGGGTTTTTCTTTGAGACAGAATGGATGAAATTAGGCATAAAGTTCCTTGAATATGATTAATTGCTTATTTTAGATGAATTAGGGTCCTTGGGGATTGACCAAAATACCCCTATTAAACTCTAAGTCAGAACTAAAAAATGCAATATTTTTTGAACGGGTAGGCCACCGCGACACGCTGCTATAGCGGTGGCTTACTGGAATTTGGACAATTAGGAACTACACAGACTCCGAGATATGGAGCCATTGCAATGCCCCTTTGGAATGCCATTTTTTGCCACTAATGTGATGCGGTAAAATTGTGTTTGGCTACTGGACAAATGGGAAAATAGACTACTCCGCGATGGTCTAATATTGTGGAGGTCAACTAGAATTGACGATTGACATTTTAGCCTTCTTCGCGATGCACTGAGTGCCCAGGTGGCACACTGTCAACTTAAAAATTCCATAACTTTTCAACCATGAATCGGATTTAGGCAAATTTTGTATCGATGGAAAGACTATTCAATCTCCCACATAATGGAAGGTCTAAATATGGATAATTTCACACGAAATAAATATTCTCCATTTCGAAAGCTATTCCTTAAAATTCTAGGAACTAATTTAAGCTAGAAAAAATATGGGGTATTACAAAGAACCCATTAATTTATTACTTAATTTCCTCCCTTGCACCTAAAAACAACTAAAATCTACCCTAATATCCTTCGTAAACTCCACAAAGTAGTAGTTTCAAAGGCTTAATATAATGACCTCCAGGTTATTTCCTTAATTTATATGAATTTTTGGCATTATTTTCCTTCCCATAATGACTACAGGGCATTTATTTTGTGCCAAAATTGACAGTATAGTTTTCAAGAAGTTCTTTTTGGGGTTTTTGCCTTATTTCTCTTTTTAGAGCTTTTGTTGTTAAGGAATTAATCTCAAACGAAAACTATTAGTAAATGGACTCAAATGATAAATCTAACGGTTTTGTTAGCTCGAGATCATTGATTTTAGGCTAGGGGGACCCTTGGTTCAGGTCTGAAGGTTTCCAAACTCATTTTAGATTGTTGGATGGATTTAATGAAAAATAAATCTAGGGTACGGCCCGTATTTAATTGAAACAATATCATATGAAAACTTTTATAGTTCTGATGAGTCCGAAATGTCAAATTTGGTGTGGTACCATAGTTCATTTATGCATATAGGGATCTAAATAAATTTTTGAATCCCGATCTAAGTCCATGAGGACTTGGGCAAATTATTGATATCCAACATCGGATGCAGCAAAGATTTAGCCTTTGCATTCGTGAGGCTATGGCTATATTTACAAATGTTAAGGATTATGGCCTCCATATTTTTGAGCCTGTCATCATATTTATGAAAGGTAGGTCGGCTCAGATTTACTCTTTGAGTTTGCGATCAATTAGTTGTGTTCGCGAAGGATTATTTCGATTCGGTCACACGCTCTCTAAGTACTCCTGGAAGCCCCTTTCTATTTCTATCATGTTCAAATCTAGGACTATTTTAGGGCTTTTCTTCCATTAAATCCTACAAAAGCTCAAGAATCTAATGGGAAATGATTGATTAGAGGTAGGGATATGAAAAGAATAATGAAGTAACCATTTCTCATTATTTTCTTTGTAAGTTTTGGGCCTATATCCCCCATTTAATTCTTGTTCTCTCTATCATTTTTCCCACCTTTTGGGGCATATTTAGGCCTCGATTTGTACTTTATTTGTGCTCAACATTTGAACACATATTACTTGTTCTATGAGGGACTGAGAGACATATTCAATTTTGGGATTACATTAGCGGGCCGTACTATTCTATTTTTACTCAATTTTAGGTCAAAAGTTTTATATTTCAATATAGGTATCATTTTATTCATACTAATGTATAGACTATAATTTTAATAGTGTGATAACATTTAGGGATTATAGATCAAATGAGTTAATGGATGGTTCGAGATTATAATTCAGTATCGAGAGAGGCTTCGATCTACTTTTCTCTATAAGATATTGTATTATATAGATGGCATGGTAGGTAAGGATTATAGGATAATTTTATACCTACTAATATAATGACTTGACATATTTAGAGAATTTAGATTAGAAATGTAACCCACTTGAATGACCATAGAATTGCATAAGGTCCCTTTAGCATAAGACTTACAAAGTTACTTAGTATTTTGGGTGATATTTCTTGATTAGGCCATTGTAGTAGATTTATGCCCTTGCTTACTTTAGTTTACAAATTTATTGTATTAATATCTTGTTGAGTTATATATTAGTGGGCTTGAGGCTGTGGTTATATATTAGTTTGACCCCAAGTGAGTATTTTATCCTTAAAGTAGAGGTGAGTCTATTTTATAGATGGTTAGGCTCTTATAATGGTATTGTTTGGATGTTGGTGATGGCATGCACAGTTTAAGGAACATTTAGGATTACTTAGTGATATGATTCCAACCAAAATCTTAATGTTACTACAATTTTCTAAAAAGGATTTGTTCTCACTTTTAACTTTTAAAATAAATTCTTTTACAACAAGAATCTTACCACCTTATTTTATTAATTATGAGGTTTTGGAACTAAATAAATTATATTTGAAAAATAGTCCGACATTGATTTTGGCCCATTATTAATACTCTATTACCACTACTATGTACTTTCATGGAAGGAGATACCAACCTTTTTTATGCTATTATGCTGATTTAGTCCCAATGTTGATCTTTGATAATGGATTTACAGATTTATACTCTTTCAGTCTTGATTTTTGTTTGAGAACTTACTATATTTATATTTATATCTCTGGTACTAATATAGTAGATGGATTATAATGGTTACTAAAAGTCCTGGCTTGGGACCAAATAGTGTATATGGATATCCCGAGTCCCCTATGGGCCCTTTAATATATGAGCCACAATGCTAAAGAAGGAAGGTCTTCGTAGGTCCTGTCTTTACAAGATACTAAGCTGGAGGATTATGTATACTTTATATGTTATGGAACACAATGGATATGGTATTATCGATTTCTCTTGGATTTATTTATTCATTTGCATCACCTATCACCAATATAATTATTTGGCATTTGTAGTTATCTGTCTTATGGGGGGCTGTATAGGTACAAGTCATAATTGTTGTTTGCTAATTGTCTAATTGGACCTTTCGAGATTATAAAGGTCTATTTAGGTAATTATTTTTCTAGACCATCCAATACGATTATTATTTTCTGGGTATTATTGTATAATTTATGGCAGGTTAGTTGTGGACTTATTTTCAAGGTTGTCGGTATGTTCCTAATCCTTTACTCCTCTTATGGTAAAATAGAGTATTGCTAGGTTATTTTATGATTATTCACTTAGGTTAGAGGCTTAAATATGCTAGTATTAGCTCTCTTACTTAGCTATGATCCTCAAGACATTTGGTTGGCTCCCTCAGGTTATTACATTTGAGTTTTGTCCTATATATGTATGTATATATATGTATATATATAGCGTTACAGTATATCCATCTCTTTCCTTATCTATTTATATTGGAAGAATCCATTGGGTTTTCTAATATTAAAAGGTTGATTGTTTTGCTATTGTATATATATCCTTTGGACATATATTAATACAATATGTATCCTTCTTTCACTCTTTATTGTACATTAGCTAGTGATATACGGTAGTGCACTTTAGTTCTTAAACACTATTAGAATAGGATAGTCTACCCTTATTTCTCCATTAGCATTATCAGGTTTAATTTCTTTATAGTTGCTTGTAGTTTATATTCCTGCTTTACATCTTATTTATACCTCCATGATTTATGGAGCTCAATCGGCCGATGACTACTGAGTACCACATGTTTGGTACTCATACAACACTTCTACATCTTGTAGATCATATGGATTAGTTATTTAGGGTGAGCTCCTAATTTTTATAGTGTTTCTGCTCTCTCCCTTATTGATTAGACTATTCTTTATTTTGTATTCAGAGACATCTTTGTGTATACATATTTATTTAGCATTTCACACTAGTAGTCTTGTGGTGTTAGAAGATCTTTTACCGATTCACTAGATTTTAGGGATACAATTACTTTATTTTTTGCTTTCTTCATCCTTATTAAGTAGTTTTACTTCTGCCTTTCTTATTAATGTATTACTAGTTGTCCTAGACTATGGGCTGGCTTACCTATTGGTGAGTTATGGTAGGTGCCATCATGACCATAGAAATTTGGTTGTGACAAATTTCTATCAGAGCCTGGATTTACCTATGTGTTGGTACAAGAGCTAAGTGCCTAGTAGAGTCATACGGATCAGTGTGTAGACATTTCTATCCTATCTTCGGGAGGCAATATGACATTTTGGGAAATTCTATACATGATTCCTTATCATGTGTCCATACTTCTATGAACTTGTAAGTACATCCATTGTCTTCATTCTTCTCCAAATAGATAGCACAAGGTTATCGGTAGAAGCTGATTGGATTTTTATGCATGTTTCAAGAGTTTTAATTTAGCATCAAGCTAAGTAGTTAGAGATTAACGTTGAAGATATTCAACATCAACCGGAGAATTTAGGGCCAACCCAGGCTTTAGTAGAGTTCATGGCCTCCACAGTTCTTTAGGATCTAGCATTAGGGATTCTGAGTATTTTAGTACATATATCTCAACTAGAGATAGGGTACAATACGTTGAGTGATTCTCAGAGTAAAGTTGGGTTTGTTGGTGTTAGCAGGGTTCTTTGTCCATTTTTGAGTATGAGACTAGGTTACTCTAGTAGGCCATATATACTCCTATATAATTGTCACGACCCAATTTTTTAAGTCATGATGGTGCCTACTATAACCTACCAGTAGACAGGCCTAACCCATAGTCCAGAATAGCTACTAGCGGACCACCAATTATATAAAGAAAAGAATTGCGGAATAGATGAAATAAAGAAGTAATTACATAATATAATCCCAAAACCTGGTGGTATTAGTACAAGAGATGCTAATAATACAAGAGTATAAAGTGAAGTTCACCTGAATAAACTGATATAAATTATCTCTGAATACAATATAAAGACTAGTCTAATACATAAGAGAAAGACAGGTAATACACCGAATGCCAGGAGTCACTCTAAGTCTCTGAACCATAATTGCTCGGCTCAATGCACACATCAATGGCAATAATTCGTACTATGATATGCGAACTACAAAAGTGTAGTATGAGTACCAAACCAACGGTACTTAGTAGGCATCATTGGCCTACTAAACTAAGTCATGATATAAAGATGATATAATGCAAGATATACATAACTAAGTCAAGGTATAGAGTCGAACCTGAATCGTCTCCATTATCACTGTATATTATAAGTAATCAAAATAGTATAACATTATAACATAAGTCATCAATACGTGTCAATATCGTTGTACTCAACAAGTAATAAAAATTAGAGTAACAATGCAACATAAGGCACCAACGCATGCCAATTTTGCTATACATAAGAATTGGACAATTCGAAAGAATAATGTATCATAAAACATCAACACAAGTAATCATAGGTACAAAGTTGGCTCCCATACGCCAACTGGTTTATAAAGTAAAGAACACATCATAGTGTCCCATACTACTAGAGGGTACACCCAAGAGAAATGTAAAGGAATTAATAACCAACATATACGATTCCATCACTAATCAACCATCTTTCCATGATTTCCAAGCAATATCGAATCCCTGGCACAATCTATAACTTATTCATAGCATAGTCGATATCATACTTTATCGATTAAGCTATATCATACTTTATGGATTAAGCTATGTTATAGTCAAGGGCCTATTCAATAAGGTGTTCATTAGCCCAATCAATAGCCTAATTAATAGCCCGAGTAATAGCCATATACATAACTTAATGAATAACATGTTCATGGGCTTCTTTAATGGCTTAAACCATAGCTCATTATAGCATCATCAATAAATTTACTCTCAAGGTTCCTCAAGGGGTATTTTCTACGCATTTCATAAGAATGTATGTCTCACGAGGACTACCTCAATATTGTCTTAAGGTGGGGTCAAGCACCACTTCTAAATCCCCCAATAAATCTTATAAGTTCACTTTAACATGAACTAGGTTAAGATATCTAATTCAACTCTTAGATGTATAGCAAGCCACCATTAAGTCAAAGGTAGAGATCCTACTCAAATACTATCACTAAGTCTATATGAACTAAAGCAACTTATTTAGAGTAAGAATCTAAGGCCAATATTTCCCTAAGCATGATTGACAAGTTCACTCCCATCTAACTAGAGTAGTTCTAAGCATTCTCATGTTAAGCATAAGACATTAAGTCTAATTTATTATGTTTCAAGGCAACAAGATAGGCATTTACTATATGGGTCCAAATGACCTGAAAGATCCAACTAACTACAAGTCTTGAAAAAACATCCACCAATACTTAAAACCCCTCCTAATCTAACAAGATATCATAATATATTATGAAAAAGATCATTCTAACGAGGGATAAACCTAACCAACCTCAAATCCGAAGAATGCTCATCAATCCTCTAAACCTTCATTTTCTCCTTTCAAGAAGTCTCTTCAAGATGTTGAGCTATCAAAAGCATAATCAACTCATCAATACGAGATAATGACACCCATATTGCACACCAAAAACCACAAGTGGGTCCCACTTATGAAAAACACATTTTCAAGGTCAACCCAAAGTTCATACACCATCAAGGTATCATAACCCTTAAGAAATAGGTAAAAACTAAACTTAACTGGGGCTAAAATCAAGCCCTCAAGCTATTTGGCAATTTGGTCAAAAAATTTAAAAAATTCAAGCATGGATTTGAAGGATTCTTACCTTAAATCCAAATATTTGCATTAAAAGATGTTAATCAACTCCCAAGTCATCCAGAAGACTCAATTTTGAGCCATCTAACCCTTCTAGGGTCTCAAAGATAACGAAAAAATGACAAAATCATGGGCCTATTTGTTTCCCCTTCAGGAATTGAGACGCTAAGATCTCCATCAAATGGACTGCAATAGCCATGTCTCAATGACCATAGGCCTTGCAGCGATCGCCATGGAACCAGTACCAGCAATGTCAAAACTTGTTTTTGACCCTCGAAACTCATTCGAACTACGATTTTCACAAATAAACTAGGTAAACCCACTAAATTTGATGTTCTGGATGCATTGGTGAAGTCGAATTTCCATCCAAGGTTGTTCAGACCAATTGTGAGCCCCATACCTCTATCTTCTAATTTTCTTACTTTTTGACCAATAGCTTGAAGTGAGCTCGAGGGCATTGGGACCCAAACCAAAGGTTTACCTAGCCTAAAATTGATATTCTGAATCTACTGCCATAGTCAAAATTTACATTCGAGATGATCTTACTAAAGTTTTCCCCGATGTCCATTTGGAACTAACTAAGACTTCTAAACAAGGAATTGGTTCTAAAATACAAATGAACTACCCGATAACCAAACTATCAGTCACAACAAGTCATAAATTACTTGGGAAGCTATGGAGAATCCCTAATGGTGAAGATAAGAAGAAATATGAAAAATGAACGGATGGTTCATTACAATATCTACTAATAAAAGGACGTTTGTCCCCAAAAGTCAATGGATACACAGACTCTTGAAAGTTCAAAGGAATAAGGGACTGGGCCTGCATACTTCAAGAATGACTTCCCAGATAACATCCCTAAAGGGGGAAAACTTCTAAGGGATTTTTCCACATGTATCCCATTTTCAACCAGCACCCCTTCCAAACAGTCAAAACTTAACTTGAACCACTAATTGACCTCCAACTGAACCGAAAAGGCTAATGCATGAAAATATAAACCACAACACATTAACACCATCTCGATAACCACACAAATCAACAAAGGCTTATCCAAACAAATACCAACCCAAGATGTGTGTCATACCATAGACTTCAAACCCAAACGTAACTTTCTGTTACCATCTCGAACCTGCTATCCACTCTAAACTAGGAGAAAAATTACCTTAGTCCTTTCTACAAAATATCGTCATGGATAAATTAAGGACGAGGCTAATCCGCTGAAAGTCCACTCGGCAAACTCAAGAATAAGCCCATAAGGCATCATTCGGGCACACAAACGGAGATAATAATAGGATGCAATCTATCTTGATGCTATATCTAATCCAGATGGTAATCAAACTAGAATCCAAAAGATCAAGGCATAACTACCCATCACTGAATGATCCATACCGTGATGTCCCATTAACCAAAATGAGACCATACTGAATTCGACTCGAGTATATCACTCCCACTAAGGATATCATCTAATATTCTCAAAAAGGATTGAAAAATCAAGGCCAAAGCTAACTAAACCAATACAGGGTCCATGGGTCATCATGTGAACACTTAGCAACTATGATTCATCCGAAGACAAGAAGAACGAATTGGTAACTATGACGTAGGCTAACCAGCCTATCAATGAATTTTAAACTAAGACAAATCTAAAAACTAAGACTACACTTAGATCCACAACACAAAGCTGAAGTCTCAATATTAAGGTAGAACCCTTTGATCTCAACTACCAAAACCTAACCTGAAGATGGATAAGCATTAATACCCTAAATCTATTATAACTTTCAGATCACCATCCTAAGGCATCAAACCCAAATTTGAGCAAAGAAATCTAAACCAAGGTCAAATACTCACATCGACCATACTGTCCAACCATACTATTCGAATCAACTATATATGCACCAAATCATGTCGAGCTGAAATCGAAACATAGCGAAAGAATAAAATTATAATAGGTGATAGATCATTAGATAAAAAAATAGAGAACCCTCCCCATATTCATTGGAGGGTATGAACTATCAAAGCATACTCAAGAGCTAATAAAGGCCACAAATCCCACTACTGATGGCAAAAACTCTAGTGACTTGGAGAAATGCAACTTATAATGGAAAATGATCGATCCAACACTTCATCTCGGCAAGAATACCTATAGGTACACATCATCAAGGAGAAATACTCCACCGAGACTCATTAGGCTGAACAAACTCTAAAATGGGGATTTCCTAAATTAATACAAGTAATCATCCCTCGATCCATCCATGAATCGCATCATCAAAGAAGGAAAGTGCTAATTTAATAAGAGATCATGGGAAAGGCTACCTACCTCTATCTCCCTAACTTCACAAAAGGCAATATCAATTCACAGTGAGAACAAAACAACTCCAAACATATAACAAGGGCAAACCATGACAAGGAGATGAATCCAACAAATCTAAGAGATATATATAGGGCATCCCAAAATCTATATCAAACTATTATCGGGTAATGAAATAAACATGAATGAATAACGATTCAATCTCACAAATGGGCTAAATAAAAAGGGATAGTCAATATAAAAACCTTCGAAACCTAAGAGGTAAGTCTAACAATCTCAAATGCAATAGTGGGTAATATAATTGAATTGCCTACTCTAAAGTCACACAGAACTATGGCAGGTCAACTTACCTTTGACACCACAATGCATCCCCAAATCAATCTAACACAACTAACCAAGAGGGAAAATAATTGGCCTCGTTGCGCTATGGAAAAAGAAATTATCCTATTGGGCTATATCTAATCAAGCCACCAAATAAGAATCATAAGGAGATGAAATTCTAACTTGATAATGTTATTTTATACAGCTACCCAGAAAGGATAAATTACATCAAGTAATAACATCAAATAATATCAATAACTTCAAGTAGTGATAGCAATAGTAACAACAATATCAACATCAATATAAGAACTAGGCAAAACCAAGATAAACATCAATATCATGTACTGCTCAGGGTCCACAATAAGTCCAATGTGACAATATAAATAGGACTCATACCCAAAAGCTACACTCATAGGGAGCAAACATCAATATAGATCTACTCCATTCACTACTAAAAGAAATAAGCCATGAAGTAGTCATAAAATCATGAATTCAATAACAAGGCACACAATAACCAATAAACACATTAAAGAACATAACCATCAATGGGCATAAAGACCCTAATATACACAATGAAGAGAAGTAAATGCTGGAAAATAAAAGTACACCAATCATGGTGAAATCCATACTCATAGACCTGACGGGCATAGGGAGAATAAATCTAAATGGATCCAAACTCAGACTGGCTAACTAAATCATTAATTGGGGAGCTAAGCACGCAATCTTTAATCAGAGATGCCGTAAGATCACAAGGATTATATGATAAGATGAAATGACTAGCAATCCTACATGGGGACACTCTCCAAACTAATAGTTAATCTATCAGCAGTTGTAGTAACCTCCTTAAGCCCAACATGGAGAGAGCATAAACTAAGCTCGAATGGTTGGCCAACTAACGCTGAGAGCACTTTTTACTATCAATGATCATTATTCTTGCAATCATAGCCTATCTCAAAAACTCTAGGCTATCAAGAAGTATATTTTAACTCTCTCTAATCAACTAACTCACATTAAAGAAGCTCTCTAGAACCATGTCTTATCTCTCCACATTTGAAACAAATTCTTGAATAAAATACCAACAACACTATACTGATGGCATGGCCTCTTCTCGCTACCTCCATAATTCTTAATACATTTTTGCTCTATGGCCCTCGCATAATCAACATTTTGAAGAAAGTACATAACTAGAATCAAAATATGTTTGTGAATATCAAAAGTGTGTAACTCCTACTAAAAAACACATAAAGGGTATTTATAGTACATGAGGAAACCCTAAAACTAAAGCTCAAATAAAATAGGAGAAAAAGGGTATGTAGCCACATGTGGTCTGTACCCGTGGTCTAGCATCGGGCGACTGTAGTACCTGCGATCCTGGCCCTAGGCGCAGGTACAAATTGCAGGTATCGGATGGAAAAAATCTTGTAAGTCAGCTCTAGGGATTTTGGACTTCTGGCACTTTCTTAGCCTATCTATAGTCCATAGGTCCTATATGCATTCCATAGGTTGACTTAGTAGGTGCTGGGAGTCATTTTTTCAGCTCTTCTTTGATTCTCAAACATGCGTTGACCATAATCAAGCTACAATGTGTCCTAAACATCCATAATTGCTCCAATAATAGCCAAAACACCTTTTTCAACTTTTCTACAAACTTATCATCCAAAACATAATTTCCTACAAAACATACCTAAAAAGTATCATATCTAAAAAATAACCTCATAAACCTGCAGATTTTCTTCATTTTAAGCGTCGAAAGTGCTATATTTCTTTAGCACATCAACACTCTCAACTTAGAATATTTTTATGTCTTCAGTCAACAAAACAGAACAAAAACAAAAATGACACTTAACTAGGAGAATCTAAGCTATTTAAGGCAGTCAGTCAACACTTAAAACTTAGAACAAAACACCCCCTCAATCTTATTTTTCAAAACTAGTTGTGTATGAACACAAAGCACAACAATGTAATAAAATAGGACCAAGGTATAACAATTATATTAGCAACTGACAACCACTTTTATATATAAGCTACACTCCCCGAAACTAGCAAATAGCTAGCACTATGACTCAAGTACCCTCATAACAAGAATGTCCCACTCACTCATATGAAATAATCCATGTCAATAATGGGACGATCAAGAGACACTCACACTCAGATGAAAAGTTCCAATCAATGTAAGTTACTTAGCACTCAAATTATTAGGTTAGGATTATTTTAGGACTTTTTTCGACTTGTAATATAAGTTTGAGGGTTGGTATGGTACATATGGACATATCTAGTAACTAAGCCTCCTTGGCACTACACTAACTTTGGGGTATCACTTACTAGCAAATTTTCTTTTTATTCCACTCATATTTCTTTCTTTTGATTTTTTTATCCACATTCAGGTTGGGTATGGTTTTGTTTTTTCTTCTTCTTTTTTCTTTTTCTTTTTTTCTACCACCCCCATCCTTACTAACTTTTTTCTATTATTTTATCCTTCTTCATACCTATTTTACACTACGCACCCCTATGATAGTCACCCTCAACTTAGGTATTATACCTGAGTTGAGTTATAAAATATCTAAGGAGGACTAGAGCCAAAACAGGTTTATTGTAAATAAAAATAGGAAGGTGAATGGTGAAACAAGTAAAATAGGCTATAAGGCTTAAAATAGGGATCAAGGGATACAATTTACACAAGAAAGATCATTTATGCTAAAAGTGGACTAAAATAAAAAAAATGACCTATGATCCTATCCTAACTGACTATCTTTCAACCTAGGCAAGTTCTGAATTTGACACACAAAAGAAACTAGGTAATATCTCACACACACATAGAAAAGAGTCAATATTACCAACTACTACCTATCCAGTTCATGCAATTATTAGAAAGTGATTATCATGTTCCTAATTCTAATGCCAGAACAAGATCCACAATGTTTTATTCACAAAACTCTAAAACACAATTTTTTAGAGGGCTATCAAAAATTAGTCAAAACATGACTACTACCCTAAATACTTACAATCTCCTAATTATACAAAAAACACAATACAAAATAAAATAAAATATGACACAAAATTATCCTAGATATGCCGATTCTACAACCATACTCGGCCGATAAGAAAAAATCAAGGCACCAAAAACCTATGGTGGAATGGTATGCCCACCCCTAACAAAAATCTGCATACTATTCTCAATGTGCTAAAACAAAGTAAAACAGAGGGCACTGAGAATATACCTGGAATACACTAGGAACCTGAATTAGGAGCATCTCCAAATAAGGGCATATCAGCTGGCAAAGGTGGTGGTAGTGGCGGTGCACTACTCAATAATGGACATACTTCTATAGATGCATACCTCTACCTATTAATGAATGCAGGCTCTATCGATTCATGCTAGCCTTTTTAACAGCCTGGTCATATAGTAAATTAAGGTCCTATATGTCATCTATGTGACCTCTCTTGGTCCCAATAGTTGAGACCTCTTCGTCATCCTCCACTAAGAAAACAAACTATCCCAATATGTGTGGTCGTGATATCTGGACCACTTGGGGTATAACTGAGGGAGTGGCTGCAATACGACTTTTTGTGAGAGAGCATATCTCTACTCATAATATATCAAAGTCCTTCCTCATCTAGGTTAGATCTAGCACATCCGTCTCACTATATTAGGTTGTAACCTATATCTCAAACTTATTGAGCTGTATCTGGAAGTTGGCACATAGCTTGGACAGTGCAGCACTCAGTGGGCCTCCCATCGGCCTGTGCCTACTTAAATCTAGTCCTAACCTATGATCTCATCTACGCATAGAGGGTAGTCATCTCATTCTCGACAACCCGCACTCTAGTATTTGTGTCTTTCTGGATATCCACTAAGCTCAGTAAAATTTGCTAAATATAGTGATCATACCAGAAGAAAAAGTAGTTGGTGTCCCTTTGCCCTGTGCACTGGAGTCCGGATCTTTTCTATGCTCCCCTATATCCATATCAATACTAATTTCCACATCACCTCGATGTGACTTATTAGGCTCTATAGAAACAGTTGGGCCCTTATTTTGGGCTTATGGTATAGTTAACTGCAATCTCGATATCCTAGAAGGGCCAAAATATGCCAGATCCCTCATAGTCCTAGTTTGTGCAGTTGTCATCACAGGAACCCTATTATCGATACCTGGTATCTCAAGCATACTATCCTTATCGCATAGCCTTTGAATTATAAAAGGGAATGAAAAATTATTCAACTCCCCAAAGGCTCTATCATGTAACTCATACCTAAGGATGGAAGCAAAATAAATAGCATAATCGGCCATCATACAAGAAATAAGTATAGCTCCCTCCAAAGTTAACATATTATCCAAAGCAGAAGTATCAATTTGTATCTAATCTAGAACCACCAGAACTTAGCCTTAAATGTAAGGAGGCCCTTTCTAATCACAACATTCTCCTCAATTCATGGGATCACATCATCCAAAGGTGAAATATAACTGGCTATCTACCTAGCCATCTCAACTCTCTCACTTTGGATATTAGCCTTCTGTATGATATATCAATCACATGCGATCGTCATTCTATAGTCGCACTTAGCTGTAGATGCAGGTTAATATATTCTAGGACAAAGATAACTCTGTGGATAGTCTTTATAGAAATGTCAACTCCGACCCCTCTAACCAGTGTGTACTCAAGTTGTAGCTACCTCACAATTCTGATCAGGCTTGGATTTTTGTGCATAGGAAGAACTACATTATCTTTGTAGGATGTGTTAAATTTTTATACCATAGTCGAGCTGTAAGAAACGAGTGGCTTATTCATCTACTCTAGTTGATATCAATCAAATATCGCTCGCAGCTATGGTACTCGATCTAGTCCTAATAGGTCAATTCGGTGCTTCTCATAAATACACCTCATAGGCTTTTCTGCCTCCCAGATAAGACTGTCAATAGTATAAATCTCTCACATTCCTAGCATTCACTACCTCTAATATCCCTCTTTGGGAGGTGCATCTAAGGAATGCATGAGAATAAGACTCTGCCTCTATTATACTGACTCATCATGGGTAGCCAACTCTGTACCCTCTTAAGACTAGGGTACATCTTTCTATTATACATGTGTAGCAGTACCCTCATTAGACTGGGGCACCATTGATGTCTTCTCTTTCTTTACCTCGTTGGATAAATCCTGGGACCTTTTCTTAAACATGGGGTCCTGAGCAATAACCTAGAGAGTAGACTTAGACTCTGACTCCTTATTATCATTATATCATCAGGTGAAGAAGTGTGTAGTAGTGACATCTTGGCTGACTTCATCCTCAACTAGGTTATATCTAGCTGAGTAGCCTGGTGAGTCTGTCCTCTCATGAGTCTACATGTCACCTTAACTTTAGTATCACTACGGTGCTACCTCAGGTACTCCTCTACTAAACCACTCGGCTTGAGAGACTCTACCTGTCTCCTCAAAGTACCAAACTTTGTCTTCATCATAGCCTTAGGTGTCATATGTACCTAAAAAACTAGATGTTAGTTTCCAATAAAAGTGAGGGATGGCAAAAGTCAAAGACAAACTCAAAATTCAAAAAGGTCAAATTTTTCCTCAATTTTCATACCTATATAACCTATTTGAAATCCCAACAAGTCCACTGTCCATACACTTATAATAAATTATAGCTTTCAAAGTAAACAAACATGCTTAACTAGTGGTATTAGTTTTATTCATTAAAGTTCAACTTTTGCTTGGGGCCTAACTATGGATTTTACTTCAAAATAAGGCCTTACACTATGATTTTAGGATATGTTAATTCTCCTACATACAAGCATTATAGATTCTATATATTTTTCAATACAATACACATATCAACTTGTATAAACAATAGATAAATCAATATATCACCATTAGGAGCTGAGAAAGCTACCTCTTTTATGATGAACTAGAACAGAATAATGAAGAAGTCAAGCAAACCAAAGTTGGAATATATTTTTAGCATGTTGTAACAAGTTGGTATCTCAAACAAGTAACAATTTAGCCTTTACTTTAGTGTGGGGTTAGTTGGTATTTTAAGAGGGAAGTTTGAATTCAAAGAGAAAAGTGAAGTGTTAAGGATTAGAATGAGGTTAAGTTTGTTTAAATATAGGTAGGGGCTGTTTTAGGTCATATATAGGTATTAGTGGCCCTAAAATTTAAATTAAAAATGGGGCCCACAAACAGCCTACCCGCGGCAGCTACCTGTGTCTTGCGCCTACGGTCAGGGTGTGGGCGCAGATGCCATTTACAGCCAATAGGTGCTAGGCGCATGTGTCAGGCTAAAAATTTTATCCTACTTTTCTGGAATTCAAAGTTTGCATTTCAATTTTTTCCAGCTACTTATGGTCTCGCAACCTAAGTTTGAGGTCCAAAAGTATGATTAGATGCTAAAAGTGCACAACCTTACATTTTTTTCATCTTCAAAATTTCAACTTTTTGTCTTATTACTCAACTTACTGTATGGGAATTGTGACCATGATATGTTGATCACTCAGCCCACTTACTTGGAAATCAATGAATGTAGAAATATTTTACCATATCTTGGGTAAGTCTAAGATCTAAAAACCTACAAAAAATAACAAAAATGTGAACACTAAAAATAGTGGGTTGCCTCCTACTTAATGCTTGATTTAACATTGCGGTATGATGTGGCTATGTTGGTTACTCAGACTTTACCAAAAATCCCATGGGTTGCCTCATATGCAGCGTTTGATTTAACGTTGTGGCACGACATGGGTATCTTGACTCCTTAGTATTCATCAGGATACCCATAGGAGTATCCACTAGAGTTATCAATAAAATCATTTTCTGACACTACCCCCATGCCGGTTGGCTGCTTCATTGACTTTTGATGTTGAATATAGCCTCCTCACCATTGACTTGGAATTTTATATGCCTTTATCTATGTCAACCATAGCTCTACCTGTGGTCGTACACAGTCTTCCCAATATAATGCGTGTCTCAGTGTTAACCTCACAGTCTAGGATGACAAAATCAATTGAAAAGATGAAGTTATCCACCCTTATGATCATATCAAAAGATATTCCTACATGCTATTTCATTGTGCAATCAACCATCAATAGCCATATAAAAGTCGGTTTTAGAGGGTTCAAGCCCAATTTCTTGAATACAGCCAGCGGCATCAAATGAATGTAGGCCCATAAATCATACAAGGCTCAGGGAAATTTGGATGACCCAATAATGCATGGTATAGTGAATGCATAGGGATCAGTCTTTTTTGTGCCAAAGACCTAGTCATAACTACACTTTAGTGGTGCATACCATCAATATCCATAAATGTTTCTCCATTCTTTCTAGTGATAAGTTATTTCACAAACTTATTGTATCCAGGCATCTGCTCCAATTCCTTAAGAAGAGGTATGTTCAAGCTTAATTCTTTCAGCATATTAATGAATTGCTTACACTTATCATCCTTTTTCTTTTGGTTCAATCTTTAACAGAATGGGGGTGGTCTCAAAATCTATTAGATTTATGGTTTAATGATCGGACCCTTAGCTTTATCTTCAATAGCTTTACCTTTATCACCTGTTACCTTTTTAGACTCAACAACAGGTATCTCATCATCAGTAGATTTTACAGCAAGTCATGGGGGATCCATAGTAGTGATACTACTTCTTATGGTAATATCAAGTGTATGACCATTGTTTTTTGGATTTTGCACTATGTTGCATGGAAGGGTACCTAGCTACCTCTAATTCAGAGTTGCTGACGTCTATTCTAACTAGTTCTATAATGGCTTGATAGCAGTGGCATGATACTCAACCTTCTAGGTTAATCCTAAAACATCGACCTTAATCTCCTTAAGGCTGATCTCTTGATTTTCCTAATGCTTCACCAGCTTCTCCAGTATCTCTTCCATTCTATATTCTGCATCTTATCCATAGGTGAAATGTATCTATCTCCCTTCTCTTTGTAGTTATTCTTTTTCCTCCATTTACCATCTCGTTCTCTACTATTATCTCTATTTCTATCATAATAGTTCTGACCTTGGTTTGCTTTCCCTTAGGTTCAGAAACATACGAACTAATGATCCAGATAATTTGCTTTCTTCTTCAATTCTGACTCGTAAGCTTTGGAAGCTGACCCCTATGCTACTCCTTTATTTCCCTACTCTAAATTCGCTGCTATAAGATGCTTTGCTAGTACCCTGAGATCAATTCTTAACAAGGTAATATCTTACGCTACTATGTCATAACCTACTTTCTACTTGCAGGAGGCACCAATAGCATAAGTCCCAGATCCCTCTCAGCCTCCCAAGTTTTCCACCCTAGATTAGTGAGAGATATCTATATAACATCTCTGAAGCTACCTCTCAGCATAGTATCATAAAAGCTCCTCCAGATATAGTGCTTGTCATGGTTATGAAGCTGATGATTAGGGCTCTATAGAATATTTTAAGTAAACTCATCCCTAAGAATCAATGATTAGGAACCATGCTAAGCTTCTTTTTGAACCTGAACCATGCTTCATACATAGACTCTTACTGCCGCTTCCTAAAATTATATATCTCATCCTTGAGCTGCAACATCCTAGATGGAGGAAATAACTTGTTCAAGAATTACTTGTGTAACTCTTTCCATGTAGTGATAGATCCTCTTGGCAATTCCCTTAACCATAAAGATGTTTCTCCTATAAGTCAGAAGGGGAATAGCCTCAGTCTGAGTGCTTCCTAATTTACCCCTAGATTGGCATACGAGATGCAGATCTTGAGAAAATTGGCAAGGTGCAAGTTTGCATCATTGGTAGGCAGACCTGCTGACATCCCCCTCCTCTCAAAAGAGTTTAGGACATTGCTGATTGATAGCCTAGTAAACTTTTAGCTTAAAATCAAGCTGAGAGGAGTACAATGGAAGAAGCTATACTAAATTCAGTTGTAATGAGTATAGGTGAAATCTAGCATTGTGTTCCCCCTGTCTTCTCAACTCCGTGGGATTATTATGCTTTGTTGAATTTACCCGATACTTTGCATGAAAAATCGATAAGTTATGTACCTTCTGTAATTTTTTGGATGAGCAGAAGGATTTCACCCTTTAGCTTTTGAGTTTTGGGATGTTTCCTTACTAACCTTTATCTTGATCCTAGTAAAATTTTACCTTTTGAGTTTGTAGTTATTAGATGATATCTAACCATCTTACTAAAATAGAACCTAGAAGCGGAGATCGATAGTTAAACTCCAAATTACAATTGTCTTTATCTTTTCCTAGTCACTTCTCCTCTTTTGGAGTAAGTAGCAATATCCAGGTGGGATCCTAATGTGTTCACCCATTAAGAAAACTATAATAATGAAGACGAATCAATGCATGCATGTGTTTTGGTTCATAAAACAAAAGCACTTCCCCTACTTCATCAATCTGCCAGAGTTTCCACAACCCTAGCAATGGGTTTTAGCCAATCACGCTTGTGAAAAAATCAATAACTTTCATATTCAAAAGCATAGATGAAATCACAATGATAAGAAGTAATAAAACCCACAACTATAACTGAGTTAATAAACCAAAGTCAATACAAAAGAATCCCAAGATCAAAATCGAATCTTGGAATCAAAATATGTTTGTGAATATCAAAGTGTGTAACTCTTAATAAAAAATAGATATAGGGTATTTATAGTACATGAGGAAACCCTAAAACCAAAGCTAGAATAAAATAGAATAAAATAGGGTTGGTAGCCATATGTGGTCCATACCTGCAGTCTGGCATCGGGTACAGGCAGTACCTGCGGTCCTAGCCCTGGTCACAAGTACAAACCTTAGCTACTGGATGGAAAAAATCATGCAAGTCAACTCTCAGGATTTTGGACTTCTGGCACTTGCTTTGCCTACCTATAGTCCATAGGTCCTTCATGCTGTTAGTAGGTTGACTTAGTAGGTGCCGGGAGTTATCTTTTTAGCTCTTCTTTGAATATCGAATATGTTTTGATCACGATCATGCTGGAAAGTATCCCAAACATCCATAATTTCTCTAGAAATATCCAAAAACACCTTTTTTCACCATTTTCACAAACTTAACATCCATAACATGATTTCTTACAAAACATGCCCAAAAAGTATAATATTTAACAAAATAACCTAAGAAACCTGCATAGTTTCCTCATTTTAAGCAATGAAAGTGTTATATTTCTACAACACATCACTTGGGATATATTATAGGAATAATCTAGCTCGCTTAAGATACCAAATTTCGTACTTAGAAATTAGCAAAGAACCATGATAAACACCAATAGGCCTGACTCTATCTGAGAACTTCTTGATAAATCAAATGTTATCCATGGTTGAGAGGGATCAGCAATCATGACTCAAATCCTTAATGCTGACCCTCAAAGGGCAGAAGTAGTCACAAGGTCAACTGGAGCCTAAACTGACCCTAATCCTTTTGGCTAACACTGAATATCTTTGGTGTCCATCTCTGATTCTCTAGTTTTATATTGAGCTGAAACACTGGAAAGGTGTGATGAAGTCTCGGCCGCATCTATTGATAATATCGCCTACTTTGCATCATTCATTAGGGATGGATAGATTCGAAGAATGTGTTTGAGGTTCATAGCAATGCAGACACATGATAAGGTGTTAAGAAGTGATTTTCCTAAAATGTCCCTATAGCTTCTCGAAGATAGGTTATGAACGTCTCTATACTAATCCATAGGACTCTAATAACACTTTGCATTTATGATAATACATCAGGGAAACTGAGGCTCTGATACCGATTTGTCATAAGCAAATTTCATAGGTCATGATGGCACCTATTATAACCCACCAGTAGGCAAGGCAAACTGGTATTCCAGAACGACTAGTAATAGACTACCAAATATATAAAAAAAGAAATGCAGAAGAGATGAAATAAAGAAACAATTACATAATATAATACCAAAACCTAGTGGTATCAGTACCAGAGCTACTAATATATAAGAATACAAAGTGAAGTTCAACTAAATAAACAGATACAAATTATCTCTAATTACAACATAAAGACTAGTCTAATACATAAAAGAGAGACGGGTAATACTCCGAATGCTAGGAGCTCACTCTAAGTCTCTGAACCATGGTTGCTCCACATGATGCACACATCAACAGCGAGTTACTATAAACACTATAGCTACTAGCTCAAGATCATGAGTCGGATAGTTCTTCTCATGAGGCTTAAGCTATCTGGAGGTGTAGTCTATGAACTTACCTCTCTACATGAGGATACAACCCAAACCTACTCTGGATACATTACAGCACATAGCAAAACCATATGAACCGTCTGGTAGAGTCAAAGTTGGGGTTGAGGTAAGTCGAGTCTTCAACTCCTAAAAACTCTTCTCGCATAAATCTAACCACTGAAACTTAACTTTCTTCTGGGTCATTCTGGACATGGGGTATGCAATAGAAGAAAACCTCTCAACAAAACTGATGGTAATAGCAAACTAAACCCAAGAAACTCCTAATATCTGATAGAGAGATGGGTCTAAGCCAGTTTTTTACTACTTCAGTCTTTTGAGGATCAACTCTAATGCCATCACCAGAAATAATATGACCAAGGAATGCTACTAATCTTAGCCAGAATTCACACTTACTAAATTTAGCGAACAACTGATGGGCTCTAAGAGTCTGAAGCACTATGCTGAGATAGTCTGCATAATCGCTTTCTTTACTAGAATAGACAAGAATATCATTAATGAAGACTATGATGAATATGTCCAAGTACTAGTTGAACACTCAGTTCATCAAGTCCATGAAGGTTGCTGGGGCATTTGTAAAACCAAAGGACATGACTAAAAATTCAAAGTGACCATACCAAGTTCGAAAAGCTATTTTGGAATGTCACATTCTCTGACTTTAAGTTGATAATAGCCTGATCTGAGGTCTATCTTAGAAAAGTAACTGGAACCCTGAAGTTGGTTGAACTAGTCATCGATTTTAGGAAGTGGATATTTATTCTTGACTATGACCTTATTCAACTGATAGCAGTCTATGCACATTCTAAGGTGACCGTCTTTCTTACACACAAATAGAACAGGTGCCATGGGGAGATGTTGGGTCTGATGAATCCCTTATCTAAGAGATCCTTCAATTATTCTTTCACTTCTTTGACTTCAGCTGGAGCCATTCTGCATGGCAGAATAGCTGTTGGCTGAGTATCTGGGAGAAGTTCTATTTCAAAGTTGATTTCCCTTTGGGAGTAACTCTGGGAAGATCTTCAAAAAAAATATCTGAGAATTCATTTACTACAAGGAATGAATCAAGAGTAGGGGTTTATGAGTTAGAGTATTTTACTTGTACAAGATGATAGACACACCCCTTACATAACATCATTCTGGCTCTAAGGTAAGAAATCAACTGACTCCTAAGAACTGTAGTACTACCCCTTTATTAAAAGACTGGTTCATTTGGAAACTAAAAATGAACTATTCTGATTCTACACTCAACTGAGGCATAGCATGAGTGGAGCCAATTCATGCCGAGAATGAAATCTAAATTCGTCATCTCTAACTTCACAAGATTAACTGAAATAACTTTTTGAGCTATTATGATCGTACAGTTCCTGTATACCTGTCTGGTTATAATGAAAATACCTGTTGAGGTGGACAATAAAAAGGGCTTTGCTAGAGTTTTAGGAATGACTCCAAAATTGATGGTTATATATGGAGTTACAAAAGAAAGAGAACTTCTAGGGTCTAGTAAAGCATAAACATATAAGTGAAGGACCTACAACGTACTTATAACTACGTTAGGAGAATTTTCCTAATCTTGACAAGACTGAAGAGCATATAATCTATTTAGACGCTAACCACAGGTAGTACTGGAAGCAGCATCCTGCTAAGTCAGGCGATTGGATGGAACTGACGAGTGATAGAACTGGCCTTTTTAGCGTGCATCCCTACCTTTCTGAGCAACTATGCAACATTGGCGAATCCGATGGCCTAGCTTGATATACCCAAAGCATACATCACTACCTACTCTACACCCACCCTGATGGTGTCTGCCACAGTTATGACATAAAAGATTGGTACAAGCACTGCTAACACTGACCTGGGGCTTAGAGCCTAGTGCCTTATCCCTATTGTCGTTTCTGAATTCGGGTACTGGGGCACTGGTTAAAGAAGGTGCTGGGGCTGAAGATCTCTGCTGAAATTAAGGATGGTTACCACCTTCTGACTTTGGCTAATTAAAATTAGAACTACCTATCCTAGCTCTCTTATTTTCTCTCTCCCTCTTCTTAATATTTTGCTTCTCTATCTGTTGAGCATAGACCATTAGCCTAGACAAGTCTATCTCACTAATAACCATTGCGGTCCTATACTCTTTGAACACACTATCAAACATGGCAGACACAAACTTACTCATCTTGGACCTACTGTCAACCACCATATGAGGAGCATATCTAGCTAACTGAGTGAACTTGAGATAATAATCCCTTACATTCATGTTTTCTTTCCTCAAATTAATAAACTCTAACACTTTGGCCTCTCTCAACTCTTATAGAAAGAATCTATCCAAGAAAGCCATGGCAAACTCTTCCCATTCTATAAGCCCTGCATCAATACCTCTATCAACTTTCTACTGCTTAAATAATATGGGCTATATCCTATAATTGATATACAGTCAACTTGGCACTCTGACTAGATTTCACCCCCATAGCATCCACTACCTTCTAAACTATATCTAAGAATTTTTGTGTATCCTCTTAAAACTTAGATCCCATGAAAGAAGGAGGATTCATCCGGGTGAAATCCCAAATTCTAGTTGCAGTAGTATTGGCCATTGGGTTAGATGAAACAGTGGTTGGTCATTCATTCTATGTTGCTACAGAGTTTTTTAGAGTAGTGAAAGTAGCCTTAAATTCTTCATGAGAGACATGCTTATCCAGAGGATCTGCCTGGACGGGCTGTGGGGCTGGCTGAGTTTCGGTTCTTCTTTTATTCTTCTTGGGAAGCATTTTCTGTAAATGGAAGGAAGAAATGGATTAGACTAAGAGTTTAGCTTAAGATCATGCTCAATTACATGACATAGAAACTTGAAAGAAGGAAAACTTTTCCTAAATGCCTTATATCCTCTCTTCCATAAGTGTGACGCATTACACACCCATGAACAAGACTCTACTCAATTCATCCTTCAGACTTCCTAGGACACTTTAAAACCATAGGCTCTGATACTAAGTTTTTAACGACCCAAGATTACGCCCTAGTCATTACACGGTGCTTACATTCCCGAGGGACCACAAGCTAACCCATGAGCTAGTACCTTCTATGAGCACTAAATAATATGATAATAAATGCATAAGAATACTGACATGCTATAAGGTTTTAATAACAGAATTTAAACTAAAATATGAGTCTATAGAAATAACTGACTAAATCTGATAAAATAAAGAAGATAAATTGGATCACTAACTGTAATATCTGAATACTAAATAACTAAATCTAATGTCTGAAAATCCTCTATAACTGACTGACTGAATATGAGTTGATGGGATAGGCCCCAACTAACTCCAACTAACTACCAACTGAGACTTGAAATAAAGTAAGTCTATCCTCAAAGTATGAGGACTCACCACTACTACTGCTGAGAATCTGATGGGTCTACTCACGAACCGGGAACTGAGTGTCAGAACCTATGATATAATACATCATAGTGAGAAAGAAAAGATATACGATCAGTACTTTGAATGTACTAGTATGCTAAATGAGGTAGGATGATATGCATGGTTTCATGAACATAACTAATGATTAACTAAATATGCATGTAAAGCATAGATTACTGAGAAGAGATCATGGAATCTGTAGATACTGATAATGCATAGAAATCTATAAATACTAAGGATGCATGACCAAGCATATAACATAATTTAGTAAAATCTATAAACTGAAATACTGAGTTAACTAAAATCTATATGCTTTGTTCAAGAAACACAAAAATTAAATATCTGAACTTGGACTATAACTAAGACCATATTTGAGACTGTGGGAGGCATCATCTAATCTACATTCCCCAATTTGAGCTAATTGGGATCCAACCTATAACTCCAGCTGGAAGGGTGTTAATACTGTGCCACGGGAGCTAACAATGGTTATGTGGATCCACTAAACTGATATAATGTCCAAAGGACTAAGGGTGTCAAGCATGAACTGACGGTGACCCCTACGAGATAGTCAAGCTTAATCTGATGAGTAACTACTCATATCCTACGTTGGCTACATAGTTCTGTAGTATAGGGACTGCAACTAATGACTCTACCTATCTGATGGGGAAGCCACCATCCCTACACTTGCTTGGTGCTAAATCCTACTCCCAACTGAAAGATACTGACATAATAGACTATTTTGAGTTTAACTGACTGGTATTTGACTATTCTAAAGCGCTCATAGTATATTCTAAGGACTATTTTGTAATGTACTAAGACTAGATTAAATAAATAGCTACGGATTTTGGGTATTCAATTGCCCTGGTACTCAAAACAATTTATTATAAAATGACACTAACACTTGGAGATCAAAACATGAAGGCTCATAATAATTAAATCATTGTTGTAGGCATTTTATCAAACACTTATAGTTCATGGTTTAAAACAATCATAGGGATGTCATAGAATTTGTAGGAGTAGCATGAATTCATCATAATAGCATTAAATCATGATTTAATTCAGTAAATGATGGTATTAAAACATAGAAGATTGGAATAATAACAATAATTTCATGGTAACATGGTATAAACTCAATAGTACATGGAGATTCATTGATGAAATCATAATTTAAAACATGATAACTTGAAAAGATCATAATTTTATAATTTAAAAAGGTTTCTTGGACTCCATGGATGAAAAAGATCCATGGATGAACATCTAACATACCTAGATTAATGAATTTGAAGAGATGAATGGAGAGTTCTTGAGAAATTGCCTTGAATTTGACAGGTAGGGTTTCTTATTCTTGAAAGAGAAATTTTTTATTGTGAGAGGAATTGAAATAATCATGACTACTTAGGGTTTTTAGGGGTTAAATTTTGTGTTTTAGGTTAATTAGGGCCGTGGAAAAAGATCCAAATTCCCTGAAACAAATTTAAAAATGGAAGCTAAAAATTGATCATCCCGATTTTTGGCCTTGGCGCAACGTGCCACTATCGCACCAAGCCACTGGAAAAGGGACAAATGGGACATAGACAGAAGGCGCAATGTACCACCATCTCAGTAAGCCTGTGGATGCCATTTTAGCCACCTCCGCGATGCACCATGATCGTGGAGGCCTACTAGAAATTGACAAATGGGAAATTGGCCTACTCTACAATGTGCCATGATCGTGGAGTCACACTAAAAATTGATAATTGTCATTTGGACTGTCCACGCGATGCTCTAAGGGTTAAAATAATGGTGTTTAATGACTGAAACTTAAAATCACCATAACTTCTTACCCGATTATCAGATTTAGGCAAATTTTATATCATTGGAAAGCTAACTAAATTTCCTACGTAATAGCAGACTCTAAACTAAAAAATATTTAGTGTTTCAAAAATTTCATATATGAATACTCATGTATTAGGACTTAAATTATGCTAGAGAAATACGGGGTGTTACATGTTACAACTGCTAATCATCTGTGGACGTTACGTCCCCATGCGATGTAAGCGTAGAAGCTTCTTCTTCTCCTCCTATGTAGTGATTAGATGATAAATAATTTCGTGCAATGATTTGAAGGGGTAATCTTCCTTATATTCAAATAACATTCATCTCTTAGTCCTTATCTTTGAACTTGGTCTCTTTAAGACTTGGTTTGGCTATAGACGGGGGCTTGTCCCCACATATACATTTATTAACTTTGATTTTGTATAGAGGTATTATGAA
Organism: Capsicum annuum; assembly: GCF_002878395.1. Taxonomy (NCBI): domain Eukaryota; kingdom Viridiplantae; phylum Streptophyta; class Magnoliopsida; order Solanales; family Solanaceae; genus Capsicum; species Capsicum annuum. Next base: position 161,366 of record NW_025891101.1, read on the forward strand.
CAACTGTGAACTTACGCGTAGTTATTTTTATTATGAATCTATTGTTGATTTGTGTTATTATTTTTTGCTATGTTGATATGTGAGTTGGAGTTCCTTCAGCTCATATGGTATGATAAGATATTTGGAATGAATTATCGGGGTGACCTCCGGTTCATGTGAGCTTGAGGCTCCCAATCGACATGGCCCGGGTTTGGGTCATGTCATTATTGATGAAGAATTATTCTTGAGCCATTAAAATTTTTATGATAAAATATTGATGGATGATGCCTCGGTTGTTCAAAACCTCATCTTTCTATTAAATAGACTGGGAAAGGATATATTTTCTCCCAAAAACCAAAATATTAGTAAAACACTAAATATTCTGGAGAAAAGTCTGAAAGTTTTACTAAAAAGAAGGAGACTTCAAAGGGACCTGATCCCAGGAAGAGAAAAGTAGCTGAAAGAGAATCTGTGATCACCTATACTAGAATATAAAATAGATAGATAAGTTCGGTTATGTCTAAAGAAGTGAGAAATAGGTTCTTAAAGAATCAAAAGGTATTGACTAGAAAGATTTGTCACACAAGTGAGTTAAAAAAACCTGGAATATTTGAGTTAGTTGAGCTGGAAAAACATCAATGTTGGAGGTATCTCATGGAAGGATCTATTCCCATAGTCTTTAATGGGGTGGTCAGGGAATTCTATCCTCAGTGGACTTTTATGAAGATAACATGAAGATGACAACAGTAGTTCAAGGAAAGAAGCTGAATTGATGTTGCTTTACTTGGGAGAATTCTGGATGTTCCTATTTTTTATGTGAGGACTGTCTCACTGAAACAACCATCAATGGTTAAAGGAAAATTAGTGGTTGCAGTGAATAGAAAATCTCTCAAGAGTGAGTAGAAATTGGCCTTTGATTTTGTAATCAATTTAGTTTTTCTAAGATCACAAAAAAATATTGCTTCAGTTGCAAACTTGTATGTCATAGAATGCCTTAATAGTTTTGAGTTCATTAGTCTACCTACATTGATGATGGAACACATACACAAAGTAGTTCTTCAGGAAAATGGCAAACATGGGATGCCTTATGGCTACTGGTTAAATAAAGTTTTTTATCACTTTGGTATTGTATGTGAGAATAGAACTCTTGGAACTGTATTGCAAATGCTTGGAATCAAGACACTTGTCAAAACTGAGTATATGAAGAAGAATTCTAGCACCAACTGCCAAAGGGAATTCAATAAAGGGATAGAGAAATTATAGCTCAATATAGTTTCTAAGGATATAGAGATCAACAAACTGAATATGATAATTCAGCATCTGATTATTGAGGGTCCAAGTGTCACTAATGAACTTAAAACTGAGAATGTTGACCTAAAGAAAAGGCTCTCCACCTTGACAGATGAGGTTCTAAGCTTGAATACAGATATAAGGAATTTAACTAAGAAATTGTTGCACTTTTTATGTTGCAGATCACAATAACCTAGCTCTACTCCATCAAACCATCCTTCCAAGTCCCCCCCCCCCCCATTTAACCTTTATTGATTTATATGACTTTTTCTCTAGAATATTTAAATTATGCATTGTAATGATACTTATCCTCTACATATTAATGAATCTTTCATTGTGTTTTGCATGTATTTCCTCTGTCTATTAAATATGTTCTTTATGTTAGGGTTGCTCCAGTGTGTATGAGTTAACTAACCTATGCTTATCTTTACTCTTGGTTTACTATTTTTAGTTTTTAATGATGCCAAATAGGGGAATACTGATTTCATATATTAAGAACCAGGTGTGTGTTTTTAAGGTATGTACTGATGATTTTAGGGACCAGGTACCAAGTACAGCGCAGTACGTACAGAAGATGTTAGGGACCAGGTACCAAGTGCAGCACATGTGTGATGATGTGTTTGAGTCTGGAGGCATAGAGACAAAGAGAAGTATACAAATGCACTAAATGAATAATAGTGCATGATTTCAAGGGGAAGTAATTGAAGCTTAATTGCAATTGTCAACAAGAGACCAGGTCCCTATGTTGTATGATGGTGGAAGCATGATGATTAAATGATAGGGAGAACATTCATCTTCAGTAGTGGTAATCACACTGATTGAATATGATAAATGTCTATTGATGCTTAAAACTCTACAGCTAGATTTTTATCATCAAAAAGGGGGGAAATATTGTATCTTGTTTTGATGATGAGTAAAAGACTACAAGGGACCAGGTCATTGTACGTTCAAGGCAACAATATAGCTGGCACGCGTCTACATAGTTTGGACCTTTTGTGTAACAAATTACGCAGATGTTGCTTGTACTATTGAGGATATGTAGTCCAATGGTATTTCAACCCTAATCATCACTCATATATAAAAGGAAAAAGATATTTCTCTATCAAACAGTTTTTGCAAAATTCAGAAAAAGAAATTGAGAGAGGCAAAAACTCAAACCAGTTTTAATAACACAAGTATAGCTTAGGTTTTTATTTCTTATGCACAAAAAGGAATGAGTATTCTTGAGTTGAGTCATGAATTCTAATTGAATATTTTATGTTGTAAGAGTAATGTTCTTTTATTCTTTATTTAGAGAGAGCTTAGGTAGAGTTATTACCTAAGGTGGATACTGGTTGGAGTTAATCAATATCAAGGTGTGTCCTTGGCAGAGTTGTCAAGTTGAGCTTGTAGTAGAGTTATTACTAGGATGAGGAACCTACAGTTAGGTTCATTGAAGCCTGTAATCAAGAGTTTGATTATATTGGATTTTGGAGAGCTTGTAAGGTAAGCCGTTGTTTTTCCTCCCATGTGCAAGGTGGTTTCCATATTAAATCTTATGTTTTTTACTCTTCTTGCATTGTATTGTGTTCCTGGTTGCTTTACTGTGGTTTTGCCTATGATTGATTTTGAGGGATCTGGTTCCTCACAGTGTGGTGCAACCCCCAAGGTTTCAACAACATGCCAAACTCCCCAAAACTTGGTGTCATAGTGTAAGAACTACTAATACAACCCATGAATCAAATACATCAGAAAAAATCCAACAGGAATAATGTTTGTCTCCGAGTACTTATAAAGACATAGTCTAATATAAAAATATAGAAATGGACTTCATACACATGAAAATCCAAAAGCTACCTTGAATAACTCTGAAGGCTCCTAAATCAATCACCATGTAGCTCACTTGAACTAGGACCTGCACCGAATGAGCTTAGTAGGAGTGAGTATGATCAATTTGTACTCAGTAGGTATCATAGGCTGACTGAGCAAAGTAGATAATAAGGCATACAAAAATACACATTAAGGGCATGTCACCTGCAATCAGAAAATGTTCCACAATGGTAGCCACACCGCTTACACTAACAGTTCTATTATATCTACCTATAACACAACTAAATACCAGAAAGGAATACAAGTATACATGTATACCATATATAATGAAGGAAAAGAAGAGAACAACATATACAAGAGCATCAAGTACAAATAAGGGAAAATAGAACAATGGATAGGTAACAAGTCAAACAGAATATACAATCACATCACAAATATAATAAAGTAAATACAATCAGAATATGATGATGTTGATGTAATGCACGAGGTTGTTGCACAAGCTTCGAGACCATCACATAGCCTCTGAGATCATCGTGCGGTCTTCATATATACCTACATAGCTAAATATTCAAGACGTAGGACCCATAGGGGGTTCATCAACCCATATACAACTTAATATCCATGACTCCTCTCTGGAACATCCCTCGATGAAGGTCTACAAAATCTGATGTTCTCGGTGTTTCTTGAGCTTTCCAGTATTTCAAATATTTATAGTGTTTCCTGTATTTCTAGTGTTTTCAGAGCACATATATGACGTAATACACAAATCAATTACACCATACGACAACAACAAGTATATAAAGCATACAAAAAACAAGTGAAATTATGCATGTGATGCCATGAGAATGATGATGCAATGTTCATAACTGACGGACCATGAGAATATCCAAAAACCCATCAATATACCAATATGTGAGCCTAGATATCCACTCAATATATCCAACCATCCATGAAAGCCAACATAATTCATATGCCAATCGAGTATGAATACACCAACATACACAATTGATACTACAATAGGCTTTTCATCTAACAAAATACCATTATTTTCATGTATATAGGCTATCAACATCACATAAGACCCCACACAGTCACACATAGCACATAATAGCTCAACCACCAAATATATCATGTATAGACCCCCACACAGGCACAACACAATAAGAGAGACATTTATCATGGTTAGCTCCCACATATTTAACATGCTTTTGTATCAAAATTAACTACCAATCCCAGTTTGAGAAAAGTTAAGCATAACCTACCTCGAAGGTTAAAAAATAATTGCAATACTTCAATCCCAAATCCTTAATCATCATGAATGGACCTAGAATCAACTAAAACATGAAAATATAAAATTTGTGTGCCAAAAGAAAGCCAACGATACTCATATTATCTATTTTCAAGTCAGGGTCAAAACAGACCCCGAAATGAGTTTTTAAAAAAGAGGGTGAAATCGTAACTTTGTTTCAAAACATGTTCCCCATATATTTAGGAGTCTATAGCTTAAAAATCAAGCAAAAATTAGTTAAAAATAAGATTCAAATAAAAGAAAAAACATTTTTAAAGTTTATCGGATGAAACCCCCGAAATCCATTTTAAAATCTAGAATCGAAGTTGTTTTAAAGATGAAATTGAAGAAAAATTGATAATTATGAGGTTAGAAACTCATCTAAGTGAAAAAGGTTTAAAATTGGGGTTGAAATTGAAGAAATACATTTTAGGCCTTCATGGCCAAAATCCCCAGATTTCATTCTTTAATCCAAGTTCAAAACAAGAAATAGATGATAAAGATTGACGAAAATAATTGAAATAGGTGTTATGGAGATTACCCAAGCTTGGAAGTGGAAGAAATATCAAAAAGTCAGAAACCCTAAGATCCAAGTCTCAAAAATAGTGAAAATGACAAAAACTGGGTATTTATATACCCAGGCATCACAATCGCGGAGCAGGTGTCGCGATCGCGATACTTGGCCTGTCAAGGGTATTGCGATCGTAGACAAGTGTTATGATTGTGACATATGTCTACAGTCCCTAATCGCGGTCTCAATAGGAGAATCGCGATAACGGGTGTACCATCTGGGACTTGGTACATTCCAAGTCTCAGCTGGCCCTTTGAAATTCATCCGAAATTCCGTGAATACAAACAAACTATGCTACCCTATCAAATTCGATTCTCCAGACTCAATGGTGTTATCAAATTTTCAAAAGACATTGTTTTCACAAAGTTGACCCCCCTAAACCCAAAATCACAACTTTTCGAACTGAGGATTGAAATGAGATTTAAAAGCCATAAAACCACAACAACTATGTTAGCACCGTAAAATCGATACTTTGGATCTGCTGGCACAATCTGCTTTTCCATTCGCCATACCAATCAAAAAAGATGTTTACTGAAGTCAACTAGAAGGCTCTCAAAGCCACCAAAACCCTCAATAACACATAAATCACATCAAAAAGAATCGAAAATCATGTATATCATCCCCTCACCTCATAAATACCACAATGCAACCACAGGGAGAGGTAAAGTAGTTAAATCGCACAAAAACACATTTTTCATCAAAATTTAGGTCATTATATCATCCACCTCTAAAAATCTAGTTCGTCTTCGAACTAAAGATAAGAGAAATACCTTAATCGAAAAAAAAATTGGGGATACAAACTATGCATATCAGACTAACCTCCCAAGTAGCCTCATCTACAGATCTATGGCTCTATTGGACCTTAACCACAGGAATCTCTAGAGCACAACCGTCTAATATCCCTAGCCAATATAGAGACTGGCTCCTCAACGAAAGACAACCTCTTGTCTAACTAAACTAACTCCCAATGAATGACATGAAACTCATCCAAAATATAATGACAAAGTATGGAAAAATGATAAACTAGATGAACAACTGATAAAACTGGGGGCAAAGATAACTCATAAGCCACATCTCCAACAGTTCGAATAATCTCAAAAGGTCAATATACCTGGGGCTAAGCTTGCCCCTCTACCAAAACCTCATCACACCCTTCATGGGTGAAAGTCAAAGGAAAATATGATCACCAACACCAAATTTCAAGGCACTGTCATGACCCTATTCCTCAGGTCATGATGGCGCCTATCGTAACCCACTAGTAAGCAAGACAACTCGTAGTCTGGAACATCTAGTAATGGATTACTCAATAATATAAGGAAAAAATACGGAATATTTGAAATATAGATCAATACATAGAAGAATCCCAAAACCAAGTGGTATCAGTACAAGAGCTTCTAATATAAAAAGAGTACAAAAGTGAAATATCAAGAGAAATACACTAATACAACTTATCTCTGAATACAACTTAGAGACTAATCTAATACATAAGAGAGAGATAAGTAATTCTCCAAGCGTCAGGAGCTCACTCTAAGTCTCTGAACCTGGACTGATCCACACGATACACACATCAACTGTGATAACCCGTACTATGATCTATAGGCTATAGAAGTGTAGTATGAGTACCAAATGAATGGTCTCAGTAGGCTACTACAAACTAAGCTCCAAATATAGAGCAGATATATACAGCATATAAATAAAATGGAAACTACACCCAAGAGTCCATAAATCATAAGACAAGTCAATGAAATAATAAGGAACAACTATATTGTTCATGTCCAAGAGTCTAAAATAATAAAACTAAGGAAGTATTAGGGTGAACTATCCTATTCTAGCTACATTCAATATACGTCAATGCAATACCGTATATCCCTGATCAATATACAAATAAAGATCGAAAGAAAATATATATAGTGATATACAAGGCGAAGAAATAACTATATAACATGAACAATGAAAGAAGGGATCTACGGTAGTATCCTAGCTTCATATAGCTAAATATATATATATAGGTATATATACATATAAACACGAGGTCATCTCAAAGCATAACCTATATCATTATATTCTTATTTTGAGACCTTATTATAATAGAATCGGGATTTAAATACTATCTTACTCGGGGTTTCTAATCTACATGGCTCGACCTAAAATAATCATGCATAGTAATGCAATCACAAAATAGGAGAGGTCGAAGACATACCTCAAATCCCGATACCAGATCAAAGACCAATATGTCATAGGATAGCCATAATAATGATCATAACAAGGATAACAACAATATTAATAACATCATGAATAATCGGCTACTTCGGACAACCAAATACCTAGAAGATCCTATGTGTACCCCCACCGACCTAGGCTCGTAAGGTCGAATCAACATACAACAACACAGGGCGTATTCTTTACCCATATCTATGTAACTATCCCATACTGGTTGATAGATATAGGTGGATACTAGTGATAAGCAATACGAATGCGGGAATGAATGCGAAGTACACAATCAATATCACAACTCATCATAACTCTCCTCATCAGGACCATCATCATTGTAATAAACCTCTGGCTTTGTTGGGTATCAACATATAACCAATATATCCTCTAGCCTTGCTGGGTATCAGCATCATCATAGCAGTATCCTCCGGTCTTGTCAGGTATCAATATCATCATAATAGTATTCTCAGACCTTACTGAGTATTAATATCATCACAATAGTATCCTCCAGCCTTATCGGGTATCAATATCATCAGAAAAGTGTCCTTCGGCCTTGAAAGTATCAATATCATCATAATAATATTCTCTAGTATTTTTAGGTATCAATATCATCATTATAGTATCCTCCGGCCTTGTCGGGTATTAATTTTGTCACAATAGTATCCACCAGTCTAGCCGGGTATTAATATCATCATAATAGTATACTCCATCCTTGCCGGGTATTAATATCATTACAATTACATTACCGAATAACATACACTACACTACTCATAAACATACACATATCACCAGAGAATATCTATCTAGTCAATACTTCCCAACTACTCACTATTAGTTAACCAACCTTATTATAATAGAATCACTAGTTTAGTAGTCATCACATAACCTCTAGTTATTAGACTAAAATTATCCTTCACATAATCCTTACTCATGGGATAGAAACTATCCACTATTTATTAATTAGCCAACATCTATCAACTTGTCAAGGTTCATCACTAGACCAAAACCACCATTTATCCATTGTTCATTAGTATCAACTAATCATCCTATATCCGTTAATAATTACTAGACATCTTACTACTTGTTACCAAACCTTTTTTTATTAACTAACGCCATTTATTAACTAACGATTATTAGCTACCATGTTTCAACTAAGCAAGATTCATTAACTAATATATTAGATTCCTATCCATTAAGTGCTATAGTCCCCTAATAGATAACTAGTTACCACATAGATTAACCATCTAACAAGAAGAGCATTCATAAGATCACATTTAAGCTATAATCATATTATTTATGATGGTAATAATCATGAGCGTACCAAATCTATGCATGCCGTCACTGGTATTCAATCAGTGGAATAATAAGCATCATATTGCATCTTCCTCTATCCCATATCGGAGAGATATATATACAATCATATACATATTCATAAACTGTAAGCATATCATTTATAATGATAAACAGTTCTCGGTTAGTCTATCAATATTATAACACAACCCTTGGACCATTAATTTATTCGAAATAATCACAACATCATAATCACAGCCTTAGCCCCATACACATATCTGGGACTCATATCAATAATCATATTTATAAGTCATAGTATACCTCTAATCATCTCACATATAGGAGACATCTTAGATATAAGAGGCATAATATCAATAAGCATGTAATCATCTCTCACATAAGAGGTATCTCACATCTAGGAGGAATAATATAGATAGATATATAATCATTTCTCACACAAGAGGCATCTCACATCTAGGAGGCATAATATATATAGACATGTAATCATCTACAGGATATCTTATATCAATAGATCATACATCATGACTACGAGGAATATCACTTCTCTAGGCCAATTTACATATCTAAGAGAAACATCATCTCTATAGGTCCAACAATTATGACTAAAAAAATAGCTACAGGCCAATCATCAAGTCTAAGAGGAAATAGAATCTATATAGGCCAATCATCAACTCTAAGAGAAAATGGCATCTCTATAGGCCACATAACATATCTAGGAAGAATATCATCTCTAAATGCCAAATATCACTTCCAAAAGGAGCATCATAACTATAACTCAAAAGCCACAAGTCGGAAATACCAATAAAAGTTACCAAATTATGAAGTAACCTTATTCTATAGTCTACTTGCCTCATCTATGTCTAATATCGGTACTAAGTTCACAAGACTTAACACAAAATTAGGTCTAAGTGGGCCGAACGATCCCACTTCTAATCCACAATTTCCATAATTAGGCATACTATGAGCCAAACTAGTCTAAGGTATCTAGTACATCTTTTAGATATCAAGTAAGCCATATTCAAGCCTAAGATAGCAACTTTGACAAGAAATGAGGGTACTTAAGTCAACTCTACCCAACTTACGCTTTTAAGACTACCACACTAGCCCAATAAGGCTAAATATACAAATCATGCTTTAAAAGATAAAACCATATTCTAAACATAGAATTTTATCATATCATGCTATAACTAATCTAAACTAAAGAGGGAAGGCAATAGGATACAAAAGGGCTATAAATATGCCATCTTATGGGTCCAAAACCCTTATCTAATCCCCAAACATCAATATATCAAGGCCAAGTTATCCTTCTCATAATCAAGCCTAACATCAATATTCACATGCAACATATATCACACATCATCTATGAAGAAAAGCAGCCAGAAGCCTACCCTGAGGCCAAATCGTAAAACCTCACTTCATGGACCATACGCTCATTTTCACTTTACAATCCTCAAAATATCATCACACTATCAAAACCATAATCTACTCATCAATACGAGTCTAATGATACCCATATTATACTATATCCTTCGGGTCCAAAAATGACACCAAAACCCTAAGTGGGTCCCATATACAGAAATGAGTTTTCGAGACCAACCCAATGTTCACACATGAATAAGGAATAATAACCCTCAAAGAATGGGTGAAAACTGAGCATAATTTGGGCTAAAATTAAGCCCTAAGCTAAATTGGGTTTTGGATCCAAACCAAGAAATTCTAGCAAGAATTCAAGAAATTTTTACCTTAATCTTGAAGATAATCACCATACAAGATGATAATTAAGATCCAAAGTCACCCCCATGACAAATTTTGAGTTATTACACTCATTTTGGGGTTTCTAGGTCTAATGGTGAAGGGGAAATGCCTCAAACGCATCATGGGGCCTTTATATAGCCCCTACAGGTACTCTAATGTCGTAATAGTGGTCCTATGGGCCGCTATCACTATACTCACGATCGTACACTCTTGGCCATGATCGCGGTTGCACCAGATAAAAGAAAACTCAAAATAAGTTTTTGAACCTCAGAACTCATCCGAAATACAAAGAACATTATCTAATTAAGAATTTTGAGTGTAAACCATATTTTAATTCTACTGAAATCATCAACACTTTTATCGGAGATCATTTAGGCAAAAAATGAGGCCCACAACTATAGTTTCATCACTTTTTATAAAATCCACTCAATAGCCCAAAATAAGTCTGGAAGCATTGGTACATGACCCAAAGGTCTCCCTAACCTATAATCGATGTTCCAAATTCGATGGCAAAGTTGGATTTTAAATCCTATGTCATTTCGACCAAAAGTAGGTCCTACACCCATTCTTTCCAATTTTCAATTTTCCAACCAATAGGTCAAAATTAGCTCGGGTGCATTGGGACCTGAATCAAAGGACTACCCAGATTAAAATTGATATTTTGGATCTGGTCGCACAGTCGGAATTTGCATCCAAGATTTTTTCATTGAAGTTTTTGCTCGATGGCCAGTTGGAACTAACAAAGACTTTGAAATAGGGAATTGGCTCTAACAACCAAATGAATTGCCTATTAATTGAACCGTCGGTCCCATCAAGTCATAAATGAATAAAGTAAGCTATAGAGAAACTCAAACGGTGAAGGTAAGAATAAATATAGAAAATGACCTAAAGGGTCATTACAATATCCACTACTAAAAGGACTTATGCCCCCGAAAGTCAGCGGATAGAAAGAATCTCAAAAGCTTGAAAAGATGAGGTACTGGTACCGCATGCTCCAAGCATGACTTCCCAGATAACCTCCGCAAAGGGAACACTTCTAAGGGATTTCACCATAGGTATCCCTTTTTCAACCAACACTCTCATTCTACTTCTAAAATAGCCAAAACTAAACTTTGACCGCTAACTGGCCTCCAACTGAACCAAAAAGGTTGATAGATATAAGGCGGCCCACAAAGGACACAAAACAGTCCACAAAGAACAAGACACAAAACAACAACAAGAAGAGAAGCACAAAACACAAATGATTTGCAATATATTAAAGGATAGATAGTTTGACAAATGCTTACATAAACACTAGAAACCATTAGATGTATCAAATCTAAGGACCTCTAATACCAATATAAATAATCACCAAAACCCAGGGACATTACCTTCTCAAGCACCAATGTTTCAAGCCAAGTTACAACTCAAGCAAATCAACACTTGAATTAGCCCTCATTTCGATTTTGGCTTTTCCAAGACCTACAACTAAGGTATTTCACTCTCAAAACCTAGAGAGAATTAGGTGTTACAATGTTTCAAAGTCTTCCATCAATAAAAAAAAACAAGTATGAAATAAACCCTAAAGAGCCTACTTATAGTTATTAAGAAATGAAGACAAAATGACCCAAATGCCCTTAATGAAAGAAGCTCCTATGGAGTCTAAGGAAAGGGCACAAAATTACCAAAATAACCTTAAGTAGAGTGACAGTTTTGGAGTGTTTTAAGGCTCTTCAATTCTCCAAAGACCGTGAGCCATTAAGTGTGGTCCAAAATCATGAGTCCTCAAGTCTTTAATGCTCTAAGAAATCTTACACACACGGCCCTGCTTAATGGCATGCTCAAAATTGATCCTTCATACTTGTTCTTGTATACTCGAGGTGACCAAGTAGTGAGTCTCTATGTGTTGCCCTCCAAAGATATCATCAAAAGATAAGTTGGCCATTTGGCTTGTATCATCCTCCTCTTCTTGAAAAGGATTCGACCTCGAGTCCAAACCTTCCAAGAACAAAAAGAAGACAAATAAGACCCACATCCTCATGGCATGAGGGTTAGAGTTATCACAATAAACAACATCAACATGCAAAGGAGGTACACACTTAAGATAACCACACATCCTTCATTTTAATCGCGAGGAACTTAGTAAAAATATTACAAAGGATTTGGCAAAAGGAATCACTATGAAGGGGGTGCCTTAATTGAAAGTAAAGTCCACTAAACCCATATAGTAATGTCACTCAAACAAGTGGACTGACCAATAACTATCCGTCCTTCATACCTTAAGAAGTTACAGGGGTTAAATGGAAGATGTAACTAAGAGACTTATGTCTCGTCCATTCTCACTCTCCCCTAGGGTGCCATCCTCAAAACTAAGCATATCCTCTTTATCAACATTGGAAATATCATGAACAAAAGGAGGGTTTGGAAAGGTGTTCCATAAGTCAACTTCAAATAAAGGTTTCTCATTCATGCACTTACTAGTAGTTTCAAAATCTTCACTAGAAGTATGCCCAGCATAAGAAACACATAAAGAAGAATTAGATGGAATTTCTAAGCACATATAACCTTCTATTTCAAAGGAGAAATCCTCACTTAGACACAAACCACCACGGGCAGTAAAGGGATCACAAGCAAAACCATCTTTACAAAGACAATCACAATTTGGGCTTCCTAAACAATCGAGCACATCAAGGTCATTTCCACCTGATTGATCATTGTCCACATCTTCACTAGTTGTTGGAAACTCATATACCAACGTTGACTCACCTTGGTTTCCACAAGGTTCAACTAGTGTGTGAATACTCTCGCCACTTGGTAATGGAACCTTAGTCAAGTTATAAGTGCTAGGACTAGATGGACACAAATCATTCTCACGGGGAGAGTCAATTTCGTCATCTAAAGGATCAACTAGTACTTGCATACCTACAACAAGATTTTGGTCCTCATGCAACCTAACAATACAAAGAGTATCACCAAAGGATGACTCAAGCACCTCTACCCTAGGAAAATCCGCAACTACACCCACTTGGCTGCTACTAACCACAACACAACATTTTAAGTTCATAGAAGTGTAGGGGATAGAATTATTACCTTGTAGATCACATGAGATACGGCCTTACTCTTGACGTGTATCTGGGTAGGCCACTTTCTCCCTTTGACCTACCATACAATCCAACCTTTTATTTATCATAGCTTGGTCTTGGGACATAGTGTCAAGGTAGGCCAAAATGACATAGGTTACATTGTTGTCCATGGGTTGAGAGGCTGAAGCCACGGATTCCCTTGTAATTGTACCTAAGTAAAAAGAACAAGCCTACATAACAAAACACAAGTAAGTTCGAAACAACCTCACCACACTCTCACACACTTGATCGTCTTACACTTGGATTCACAAGTATTGCAAGTCGGCTTGTAGTTCGTGATGATTCAACGGGTGAGTCTACTCCTTGGTTGGGATAGATTATTTTTTTGAAGACTCAAGGAAATATTTTCTGAACTTGAACCAAGAACTACTATGATTCAAAAACAAGAAAAGCACACAATAACGCTAACACGAAGAAACGTATTCAGAAACAAATTTAAAACTTAGTATGTATTTACTACTTTCCAATTAGTATAAGAATCAACAAAATGAACCTAAGAATCAACAACAAGAAACTAAGAACCCAAGATATCGAGCCAAAAGTTTTGGTATTGTACAGAATTTGGTGATGTGGCGGTTAGGATTTGGTTGTGGTTTTTGAAACGTTCTTATTTTTTTCAACTTTAAAATTTTGGTTCAATTTTCAATTCCTGAAGTGTATAATTCAGCCTAGAGAAGAAAACAACAATATTGGAGCCCTTTTCACCTTTCAAAAAGGTTTGACTTGTCTTACACCTTTTGGGCAAGACACCTTTTTGAAGGGTTAGTGGACTTTTCCTCTTTTGTACACCTAGGATAGTGTTATTTCTCCCTTTTGGAAACAAGTCTTTTGGTAGATATTTTTGTCCCTCTTCCCTTTTGCTAGGTCTTTGGGACTTGTTTTCAAGTCCAACAAAGACTTCACTTCTTTCTACTTGGATTTTGGATCAAAACAACACTACTGAAGAGTTTTCTTGCAACTAGACATGAAGATTGGTCTAGGACAACAAGAACCTTCAATAGAAGTTTGAAAACCAAACCTCACGTGCACCTCTAAGAATCAAAACATACCTTTTCAAGCTTATAACCCACAACACAATATCAACAACACAAGTTCCATCCTACTCCTTCAAGTTTTTGGATCCAACAACAACAACACCACAATGCTTAATTCTTGAAACCGTAACATCAATACCAACAATATTGTTCAAGCTCAACTTGGATCTAGACTCAAGGGTGTTAGTAAAGACAAAACTAACACTTAGAAATAACTAAGACAAGCAAAATATACCTAGATCTAGACTAAAATCTCGGCTGAAACAACAGCAACAACAAGAACACTTTTCGGCGAAGAACACCAACACTTAGAACACTTTTTTTTAATTTTTGACTAACCGAGCCCAAGATTGGTTTTGTGGGAACAAAACCAGCCTTAGTTCTGATACCAAATGATACAAGGCATCCCATAAAGGACACAAAATAAACCACAAAGACCAAAACACAAAACAACAACAAGAAGAGAAGCACAAAACACAAACGATTTACAATATATTAAAGGATAGATGGTTAGATAAATGCCTACATAAACACTAGAACCCCTAAGATGTATCAAATCTAATGACCTCTAACACCTATATAAACAATCACCGAAATCCTTACAGTGACACAAGAGGAACGTTACCTCCTCAAGCACCAATGTTTCAAGCCAAGTTGAAACTCAAGTGAATCCACACTTGAATTAGCCCTCATTTAAGTTTTGGCTATTCCAACCCCTACAACTAAGGTGTTTCACTCTCAAAACCTAGAGATAATTAGGTGTTACAATGTTTCAAAGTCTTCCATTAATAAACAACCAAGTATGAAATAAACCCTAAAGAGCCTACTTATAATTATTACAAATGAAGAAAAAATGATCGTAATTCACTTAATGAAAAGAGCTTCTATGGAGTGTATGGAAAGGCCACAAAATGACCAAAACACCCGTAAGTAGAGTGGTGGTATTGGAGTGTTTTAAGGCTCTTCAATGCTCCAAAAACCGTGAGCCATTAAGTGTGGTTCAAAACTATGAGTCCTCAAGTCTTTAATGCTCCAAGCAATCTTCCACATATGGCATTGCTCAATGGCATGATCAAAACCGGTCCTCCATGCTTGTTCTTGTATACTCGTGGTGACCAAGTCTTAAGTCTTTATGTGTTGGACTCTAAAGATGTCATCAAAAGCAAAGTCGTCCATTTGGCTCGTATCATTGATGCACGCACTTTTGAATCACATCAGGTTAATACCATCCCTATATCCACATAAATCCACAAAGGCACATCCAAGCCAAAATCAAGCCATGACATGAGTAATAAAACCAACTCAAAATCCAAAGATATCCTTCCTTTACCTTTTTGTACCTGCTATCTACTTTAAGCAAGAAGGAAAATCACGTGAGTTTCATCCACATAGTCTCATCACAGAGAACTCAAAGAACTGAAGTTGATCTGCTGAAAGTCCACAAGGCAAATATGAGAATAAGCTCATAAGGCATTATATAGGCATACAAATGGTGATAATCACAGAATGCAATCTATGCCAATGTTGTCATCAATTCGGATAAAAATCAAACTAAAATCTCGGTATAACTACTCATCACTGAATATTGCACTCCAGGATGTCTCATCAATCAAGAACGAAGACATACTAATTCTAACGAGAATATTACTCCCACTGAGTATATCATCTAAAATTTACAGTGGGTAGGCATTAATGCTCCAAATTTATCATACTTCCAAATCGCTATTCTAAGGATTCAAAATACAAAACTCGGCCAATAAGGCTATATCAATGTCAACTATATCAAATCGACTCTAGTATCCAAAATTTGACATATCTGAGATAAACCTTACGAAGCTACAGTCAAGAAATATCTGGAGAATAAAATCACCTATAGAGATAACCACTGACTGATAACACAAGCAACCATCTCTATATCATCTAGAGGGAACGAAACATAGCCGCAAAATAGAAATCATTCCTAAGGTAAAATCACTAGTTTAAAATGCATATAACCCACTCTATATCCGCTAAAGGGTATGAACTATCCAAACATACTCAAAATATCTCAAGGATGAAAACCACACCAGTGTAGGCAAAACCTTTAGCAACTCAAAGAAATACAACTTACGCCAGAACAAACCAATCCAATACTCCATCTAGGCCAAGAAATAGCCACAGGCTCATATCATCAAGGAGAAGTACTCCACCAAGCCTCACTAGGATGAACAAATGCTGAAATGGGGATTTTCTTAATCCACCCAAGAACAACATTATAAAGGAAGAAATACCAATCTCAAAACCAAGGTCAAGTCGAGACCACAGCCAGAGTACCAACCACTTGATCTAAAGAGTTTCTAATTTGCCAACTTAAGAAGTGATCATAGAAAAGGCCACCTGCCTCTAACTTTCCAACTCCACCAGACAAAATCATATCACAACGACAAAGGAGAATCCAATCTCCACACTAACAACAAGGCAATCTATCACGAGAGAAAGAACTCCATATACCTATAAGATAAATCCATGATATTTCAATATCAAATATCAAAATTGCTATCGAATAAAGAAATAGCCACAAACAAAGAACAAACCTCAAACTGGTCCATCTCACAAATGGGTTATACCAAAAAGGATAGCCAAAACAAAAGATTTTGCAACTCAAGAGGAAAGTCTAGGAATCTCAAACTCAAAAATAGGCAACATAACTAAATTGTTGACTTAAAAACACAATAAACCATGGAAGTTTAACTTATCTTTGATACCACAATACATTCTCAAAATCAATCTAATACAGCTAACCAAGAGGGAACACAGCCAACCTCACCATGCTACGAGAAGAAATTATCAAATCAGGCTATATGTACTCAAGCCACCAAATAATATCACATGAAAATAAAAGGCTAACAAGATAACACTAGTCAATACAGCAACCCATCAAGAATCAAATTCATCATGTAACAACATCAAGTAATAATATCAAGTAATATCCACAATCTTACATAGTAGTAGCAATAGCAACAGAAATATCAATATCAACATACTAAACAAGCGATACCAAGATAAATATTAATATCATGTACCACTCAATGGACACAATAGTGTTAATATACCAAGATAAATGGGACTCAAACCCGAAAACACACCCATAAGGGGAAAACATCAATATAGATCTACTTCATCCACTACTAAAAGAAATAAATCATGAAGTAGTAACATAATCATGAATTCAACAATAAGGCACATAAATACCGATATAAATTCATTAAGACATATAATCATCAATGGGTATGTAAGCTTAAACTGGCATTGTTCTTGAGTGGGTACTTATTTGTAATTGAACTACTCATGCTATAAGAGTAATGTGTCATTTGTGAGTGCTTAGGTAGAGTTACCTAAGTTAGCTATTGATTAGAGGTAATCAGTAGAGAGGTCCTTTGTAGAGTTACCAAGATGAGCTTCTAGTAGAGTTGCTACAAGCAAAAGGAGCCTAGAGGTAGCCTGAAATCTAGACTGTAAATAGGAGGCTGATTACAGTGGATTTCTTTGGTTCTTGTGAGGGAAAGCCATGGTTTTTCCCTATTTAGGTTTCCACATAAAAATCTTGTGTTCTTACTTTCTAGCACTGTCGTTGTTTCTCCAGCACCTCATAGTTGATTTACTATTCTATCTCATGTGTTTGACTTTGAGGATACTAATCCCTCACTGTGTAGTGCAACCCTCAAGGGTTCTATAGAGTCACTTGAAGTCTATCCTTAAGGATCCAAACTCTATCCAAAGACTCACGAAGAAAGTCCATACCTCAAGGTTTAATCTCAAAAACCTCAAACCAACCAATTAGAGATCAACAATACCTACCATACAAAGCCTTGAAAGAGCCATGTCAAACTGAAATAGTAACTATTATACGCAAACTATGCCAAAGCTAGATATTTCTCTCACTAACCTCCAAATTCCATCGCACAAGCATAGAGCATATCCTCCAAAACCTAGATAATCCGTTTTGACTGTCTGTCGGTTTGGGGGTAAAAAGTATTACTAAGATCAACCCGAGTACCAAAGGCATCCTTAAAAGTCTTCCAAAAGTGGGATGTGAATACTAAACCTTTGTCAGAGATTATAGACACTGGCATGCCATAAAGATAAACCATCGTACGAATATAGATACCAGCCAACCTCTCAATACTGAAAGAAACTTGAACTGGATTAAAATAAGTTAATTTGGTCAATTTATCTATAATAACCCAAACATTATCAGATCCATGAGAAGAATGAGGCAACCTAGTCATGAAGTTCATAGGGATCCATTCTTATTTCCACTCAAGAATTAGAAACCTCTAAAGAAAACCACCAGGCCTCAAATGTTAGGCCTTCACCTACTATCAACATAGGTAATGAGCTATAAAATCCACTATATTTTTTCTCATAGCACCCCGCCAGTAATGTTGTCTCAAATCACAATACATCTTAGTCACTCCCGAATGGATGGAATATCTAGAACAATAAACCTCATCCAAAATCAATCTGATCCAGTCACCAACACTTGACACACAAACTCAGCCTCCATTCCATAAAATACCATTTGAATCAAGTGAGGCTTTCTTAGCCTCACTACATAATAAATTATCTTGAATTGCTCTCAACCCAACATCATCAAACTGATAAGACCTAATCTTCTCAAACAAATAAGCCCTAGCCTCAACAAATGCAAAATTGCATCCAAGCATTAAAATATCAAAAGTAACTATCTAGTTAGCTAAAGATTGAACCTCTAGGTCTAAAATCCGCTCGTAGGACAAAAGATGCACCAAGCTACTTATGCTAGTCGACTTTTGGATCAAGGCATCTGTAACCATATTAGCCTAGTCCATATGCTGGAGAATAGTAAAATCATAATACTTAAGCAACTCAAGTCAACGGTGCTACCTCATATTAAGATTTTGTTGTGTGAAGAAATACCAAAGACTACGATGATCTGAGAAGATCTCACAACAAATTTCATACAAGTAATACCTCCATACCTTCAAAGCAAATACAACTGTCTAGAACTTCAAATCATGGGTAAGTTAGTTTCTCTCATAGGGATTCAACTAAAGAGAATAATATGCAATTACCTTACCCTCCTACATCTATATAGCACCTAACCCAACACCAGAAGCATCACAAAGGACAATAAATCTCACGCCCTTCTTGGGCAATATCAAGAAAGGAGTAGATATCAACAAATTCTTAAGAGATATCAACAAATTCTTAAGCTTTTAAAATATCATCTCACAAGCATCGGATCACTAAAAAATCTTTTTCTGAGTTAATTTGGTAAATGGAGTCATAATATATGGAAAACCCTTAACAAAATGGCAATAGTAACCTACTAGACCAATACAAGTCTAAATCTTAGTAGGAGAAGTAGGTCTAGCCGAATCACAAACCACTGCAATCTTGGTCAGATTGACCATAACACCATCCTTGGTCACCATATAACCCAGAAAGAGATAGGATCTAACCAAATTCATACTTGCAAAACTTAGCATACAAATTCTCATCCCTCAATCACTAAAGCATAATTTACAAGTGCTCCTCATGGTCAGCCCCACTCTTGGAATAGATAAGATATCATCTGTAAATACAATGATAAAAGAACTGAGATACAGTCAAAATACTCAGTTTACAAGATTCACGAATGTGGTTAGGATGTTGGCCAACCCAAATAACATGACCAAGAATAATAGTGACCGTACCAAGTTTGAAAAGTAGTCTTTGAAATATCTGAAACTCTAATCCTTAACTGGTGATATCCAGAACTCAAATCATTCTTTAAAACACTGCAGCACCCAAAAGATGATCGAACAAATCATTAATATGAGAAAGAGGATACTTATTCTTAATTGTCAGCTCATTCAGCTATTGATAATCAATAAACATATGCATAGACCCATCATTTTTCTTCACAAACAAGATAGGCGCACCCCAAGGTGATACACTAGGTTAGATAAACCCCTTATCCAGTAACTTCTATAACTAATCCTTTGATTTATTTAACTCTATTGGGTCCATCGTATAAGGATAAATAGAAATGTCTTAGTTCTTAGCTTGATATCAATAGCAAATTCAATATCGTGATTCGGAGTTATATCAAAAAATCCTTAGGGAAAACATCCATGAACTCATCGACAATATGAACAGAATCTAAAGATGGAGGTAAAGCAATACTAGTATCGCGAATATGAGATAAATAAGACAAACATTTCCTCTTAACCAAGCAATGAGCCTAAAGAAAAGATATAACTCTCTTGGGACCTAAATGAAGCACGCCCTTCTGAGTTATCCTCGACCCACCCAGTGAAGTAAAGTCGTGGTCTTAGCATAAGAGTCTAGGATAGCATGATAAGAAACTAACTAATCCATATCAAAAATGACATCAAAATCTACCATATCTAAGATAATTAGACCTACCCAAGTCTCACACCCATCATAAGTCACAACACAAGATAGGTACACTCGATCTACTATAAAAAGTCTCCTACAAAGGTGCATGGACAGACATGGCAAAAGGCTTATAGTAAAATCAAAACCATAAAGAAAAATATATATATGTATAGAAGAAAGTTGATCCCAGATCAAACAACACAGATGCATATCTGAATCAAATAGGGATTATACTTGTGATGACTGCATATAAAACCTTTACCTCTGGTCTGGAAGGTATAGCGTAGCACTGTCCATAACTACCACCTAATTGGGTATCCTTTTCTCTCTTATAACCACCATCACGGGCACCACTACCTCTACATAATGCCCTAAGACTACCCCAGGACATCATACGGTGCTTAGAACCACAAGTGATCCTAAGCTAACCTATGATACTGCATTATTTGTGAGCAACTAAGTAAATACATAAAACTAAAAATAATGAGTGGAAGATATATCATTGGCAGAACTTATTCATTACAAAACTATTTGAATTATTTACAACACTAGAATATGCAAATGTAAATTAAAACTAAATACCATGAAATACATCAACTCTGACTGACTATCTATAAAGCCTCTACTAATACTGACTACAGGTAGCTAGGATATGACCTTCATCTATTCTTAATCAATACAACTAAACAAAACATAATAATACTAAAACTATAGTTGACTTGGGTCCTCGAATCAATAAAACTCATCACTTGTTGGATGAAAGAGATAAACGGTCTGCCCTGATGTGTGGGGTACAAATGGTACCTATATTATGAAACAATATAGCTACATAGACATATATGTGGTCAGTACTTCTATAATGTACTGAGTAAGTGGGGGTGAATGCAATAAGTAAAATTGAATCAATTCATAATCTTAAAACATGCATGTTAAGTGCAAGTAGACTCACCAAGAGACTGAAATAAACTGAAAGCTGAAATATCATAAAAACATAAATAACAAACATAATCTGATAAGTTTTGTAAGTTACTACACTAGTTTATGAAAACTCTCTTTTCAATGGAATAAAAAAAACCAAAGTTGAATACACTTTCAAGTCATGAAGGCTAAGTGTAAAAGGACTCACCTTTATCATAGGTAAAACTAAAAGCTAAAATCTCATAGGGAAAACAATCTCTGAACAAAACTGTGAGTCTTTACACTTAGTTTTTAAAATACTCTTTTTTGTGGGAGATTCTCATAACTGATATAAACTATGTGAGTTAGCATAGAGTCCAACTTATGACCCATATTGAGGAAGGTTGTTTTATCCTTTCCATCGGAGTTGAACCTGAACTGAAACTGGAGTGATCACTAAACTGATCCCATATTAGGCAAAAGGTACGCTTTTCAAGTGAGGCCCCTAAACCTACGGTGGCATATAGTTTCTGGAGAATAGGATGCATTGGAACCATATTCCCCTCTTGATGCTAAATACTACTCCTAAATATATATATATATATATATATAATTATGTTCATACTGAGGAAATTCACCTTAAAATAAATATTTGGGTTTATAAATCTGAAAACCAATCATGCTTCAGATAATAAATCATACCCATGAATATCTGTGTGAAATTCATAACATGTCTGAGATCATAAGATCAAAACTAAAATCCAAATCATATTGTAGTAATCTAAAATAGTAAATCTAAACTTCTTGTAAAATGAGAGAGTCGTGATAAATTCATATGCTCTTATTTGTAAATTGATTGAATTATGTTGAAAATCAGGTATATTTATCAACACATGGGAATTCATGTTAAAATACTAAAATTCATCTCATAAAAACAATCATGCAAGTAAAAACATAAGTAAAGGTAATTTTCTGTGCTAACTGGACTTTAAATCACATGATAATGTGATAATTTCAATAAAATGGAAATTGGGTATGAACCCTAGTTGAAATCATATAAATTCATTTAAAAAATAGATATTTTGGTAACAAAAATGAAAGAGTATCCTCGTTCAAACCCCGCATACCTGATTACTCTTGATTCTTGAACTAAAATTTTAAGGATCTAAACTTGGAGATGAAGACCCTAATTTCTTGCTTTGGGAGAAGAGAAAATCATGTGTTTATTAATTAATTTGGTATTGTGTTGATAATGAGGGAATTGGGGTTGTTTTGGCTTTTTATTCAGCATTAAAATAGCTTAAACGATGTAGTTTTGGAATTAAAAGAGTGGGAAAAGACCGAAAAATCCCTTAGAAATCGTGTGGAAGTCAACTGGAAGTAGTTCCAATGATTTAGATCATGAGTCGTAGGGCCTGGTCATGAGTCGTGAATTGAGTCATGGTCAGAAGTCCAACCAGCCTCTACTACCCTGATTATGACTCCCTCTTAATGACCTATAATGAGACATTACGAGTCGTAGTCTGGGCAGCTTTAATAGTTCTTCAGTATTTTGGCCATAACATTTCACCCCGTCATTGGATTAAGACAAAATTAGTATCGTTGGAAGGCTAATTCAATTATATACCTTTTGGTGAGACTTGAGATCAAAAATTCTTTGTATAGAAAAAGTTATTCTCATTTGAATATGAATATAGTGATATTCTTCACAAGAATTTAATCTCTAATGGATGTTTTGACTTGTCTATGAGCTAGGAGCTATTTGAGACCTTAATATGTGTCTAAATCACTATAAAACTATCAAAACATGGGGTTTGATCTTGCATGAACTTAAATCATGGTTCTAACGTTGACTTGGATTTTTGGGGCATCACAATATCTCCCCCACGGGATCATTCATCCTCGAATAAATACTGACTTGGTTGAAAGAACTGAAAATGAGATCTAATAGCTGACATAGAATTCTGAGAGGTGAATAGGGACATGATAACTAAATTTCCAACTGACTTTAACAAGCTTGAAAATTTGAGGACTCATTAGAACTGTCTGGTTGAGTTCTGAAGTTGGACAACTAACATGATACTGATTTCTGAATCTAGATATCCTTTTTGGTTGAGACTGATTTAGACTATGGGTAAGGACTCAACTGAATTCACAATTTGCATCCATATGAATAAATTACTTCATGGAATAGGCATATTCATGAAACTTCATATAGTAAGACTAGATGAAAAGATAGAAAACTATAGGATCTTATGTCACGACCCGATTTCTGAGTCATGATGGCACCTACCACATCCCACCGGTAGATAAGTCGATACCATAATCCAGAGCTAATGCAATGGGTTACCTTGGTAGTAATGTCCAACATGGACCCCATATAATAACACAATATAAACAATAGTATTCTACACTCTAAGACAACCGATATACAAATACCATTCCCATGACCTCATAGTATCAATACAAGAGCATCTAGATTTCACAATAGGAATTTACAACTCAAAGTCTAAAATGTCTTAAATAATCTCATCCATTTGTCTTGGAAAAAAAGACAAATAAAGATCGAGGAAAAGAGGGCAACTCAAAGTCCAAGACCTCAGCCTATCTCCGAATGATCAACATGGCACGATCTCGACTCAGCGACGACAACTAGAACCTGGGTTTGCACCAAAAAGGTACAGAAGTGTAGTATGAGTACCAAAACAGGGTACTTAGTAGGCATCATCGGCCGACTAAGTTAAATTATAATATAAAGATGATATAAGGTAAGACAATAACTTAAAGTTAAGGTATAGGATCAAACCTGAATCCTTTTCGATATCACTGTATAAATAACTAGATTCTAGGACAATATCATAACGTATCATATCAACATATACCATAATCATCATACAAAAGAGAAATTATTTCGGAAGCATAAAACCAAGTCTACAAGATAACAAATATGTATCTACCATAATCAACACCAACTACCTTTAGAATATAAAGCACAAGAACTTACCATGATGTCCCATACCACTGGGAAGTACATAAAAAGTACACAACAAAGAACTCTTCACTGCATCCCATACCACCAAAAAGTACACCCAATGAATGAATACAACAACTCATCACGATGTACCGTACCAATGGAGAGTGCACCAAGAGATCAATCCATTAATATATCAAGGCACAACCACACACAAAAACTCACCCCAAAGCTGTGGGTTCCCATTTCTATTATGACTTATTACCGAGGTATACAATCAATATCGATACTGCAATTCAATCACAATAAAACCTATATCACCATAGCATAGTTATATAGTTACTTAATCACTATTTCATTGATGAACTCCAAGTCTAGTCTATATTATATAATCTTCAAATCCATGAAACACTAGTTTATGAGTCTTATAGTTTACTAGTCATCAAATAAGGAAAAGCTACAAGCTACTAATGTTATTAATTATTTGACCATCACAAGTCCATTCTTTAGTTAGGATTCTCATTATATAAGTCATTAATTAGGCCATCACGGCATCGCATACTAGATGACAACTTAACCATTCATCACACCATACTAAGTCTATTACTATAGGCATATTACAACCTTAAGGACTAGTTTCCATATTTTAACGAAGGAAGGTCTACCATTTAGTTTACTAGACTCCAAGCCCACAAGTCATAGTCATTTATTAGAGGCAACTAGTTATTACATAAGCCATTTTGCTAGGCAAAATTCCATAATGTAACCATTAATTCGAGTAAAGTAGATTTACTAGGTGAGCCTTTGGTGCTACACAATATTACCCATACCAATTAGCCTTAACCTAAGAATAGGCATAAATTACCTTTAGTTACCAATTAGAGTCAACGAGGGTCACACCTCTTATTTAGTGGTTAATGAAAAAAATAAGTATCAATTACCAAGGAAGACATCAAGTCTCAAGTGCACCAACAGTTTAGCCACACATAGCAAAACCTCACATATATACATGCACTTATATAAAGTTGACCCACATGGCATCATAACATCATTACCTCTTCCGAATTCGGCAGGTATCATTAAAACATCAACATATCCTCCAGATTCACTAGGTCTCATCATAACATCATTGCCTCTTTTGGATTCACAGGGTATCATCATAACATCAACATATCCTTTGGATTCACCGGGTATCATCATAACATTATTAACTCTTCCAAATTCACCGGGTATTATCCTAACATCCATCTATCCTTCGAATTCATCGGGTATCATCATAACATTGTTACCTCTTCCGTATTCACCGGATGTCATCATACCATTAAACATTTCCCCAAGACAATAACATACATCCACATACATAGACAAATCAATAAACATACACAATTTCACAATAATAGGGTAATAGGGATGTAAGTTACATATACCATCCTACTTTACTATTAATCATCATCACATAATATGAGTATAAGTATGAGCATGAGCATTCATATATTATGCATAATCACCACCTTTCCAAGGCTATCCATATCATGACTATAAGATAATCCATCAACTATACACATTATCCAACCATCAACCATATGCATAATCCGACACCCGAGTTTAACCATTATAATTTCAATGACATAATTTAGACGTTCATCAAGTATCTCGATCTCTAAGCGATTTCATAGTTAAAGCTTAGGGCAGGTCAATTCCAACTCCTAAATCCCAAGAATGCCAAAGTTCACTATCACAAGACTAACTTCTACCCAAAATTAGGCTAAGTTATCTAAATCACACCATAAGGTCTTATCAATCCTTACCAATCCTATAAGGGAAGTCTTCTTCAAGCATTCTTTCTAAGCTAACCCAACACCAAGGTCATTTCCTAAATAAGCAATACACAGGTCAACATGCCCTTATGGTTAAGGAGAAATATCATTCTCATCTATTAGAGCAACTAAAGTTTTATCCTACTATACATGAGACTACTAGTAGAACTATCCAAGGTTCTAGGCTAAGGGTCAAGCATCATTCTTTGCAAGTTCAATAACCTGTAAGAGTCAACTAATCCCAAATATCACCATTCAACCATTTATCATCTAAACCCCGCTCAATCTCATAAGATATCAACAATTATACTACAATCAAGCTCAATCTAATTACAAGTAAGCCTAACCTACCTTGAGTCTAAGAAACTCACGAATCAACAAGCTTTGCCTTTCTTTTTCTTGAAGCTTCTTCTTCCACGAGCCAAGATATCAATAATACAATCTAAGAATTACAACAAAAATAATAATACCCATTGTGGCACTATTGTGCCATGGGTTCAAAAATGACACCAAACCCCCAAGTGGGTTCCACCTTCAAAAAATGACTTTCTGAGACCAACCCATTGTTCAACTATCATTAGGGAGTTATAACCCTCAAGAAATTTGAGTAAATCAATCATATTTGTGGCTATAATTTATCCTCAAATACTTAGGGGTTTTGGGTCAAGAAATCAAGAATTTAACACCAACTAGAATGAATCTTATCTTAGATTTGTAGCAAGATTCTATTTCATAAGTTGTGTAAGCTCCTAATCAACTCACAACTCAGAAGATTTTACACTCCATTAGGGTCTGTATCTTAAGGGGGCATAAAATGGAAAAAATTTTGGGCAAGACAGCCCTTAAATAGGTTCTATCCAGGTCTCAGGTAGCGTGGTTGTGCCCTCTGCCTAGCTGCGGTCGCAGCACTGTAGTCACGCCTAGACCTCCACGGTCCCGGTATCTCTTACTATGTCAGGCATGGATGAAGCTTAGAACTTGGTTCTGAGCTCTGGCCAATGCCTCGAGATGCATTCGGAGTTAGTTTTGAGCAAATAAAATATGTTACCACATACATTTTGATGTTTCGAATGCGTTGGCAAAGTTGAATTTTGCATTTAAGGTCATTTTACTAGAGTTTTTGCTTAGTGGTCAATTAGGACCAACGAAGACTTCAAATTGAGAAAGTAGTTCTAAAAATCAAACAAACTGCTAGGTAACCGATCCTGATTTTTCCAAGTCACTAATGACTTGGGGCGGCCATGGAGAAGCTCTATTGGCGAAATAAGCAAAAATACGGACATGACTTGAAGGGTCATTACAACATCCACTACTAAGGAACTTCATCCCCGAAAGTTAAAGACGAGTAAATACCTGAAGTCTCAAACAAATGAGGGTACTGGGACTGCATGTCACTCTCGATCTCCCAAGTAGCCTCCTCTACTGGGCGATGCCTCCACTGAACCTTGACTACTGAAATCTCCCTAGTCCGCAATTGGCTCACATCACAAGCCAAAATCAACACAGGCTCCTCCACAAAGGTCAACGGATCCTCCAACTGGATCAAGTCCTATCTAAGTACATGAGAAGGATCAGGAATATACTTCTACAACATAGACACATGAAAACCGAATCAACAGCGGCAAAGCCTAGAGGTAAAGCCAACTCATACGCTATCTCTTCAACTATATGGAGAATCTCAAAGGGACCATAATAGTGAGGGTTAAGCTTACCCTTCCTCCGAAATCTCATCACACCTCTCATAGGTGAAACACGAAAGAACAATCGGTCACAAACTCTGAATCTCAAGGCACAGAGTCTACGATCATCATAGGCTTTCTACCTACTCTAGGCTAATCTTAGCTATCCTAAATTACCCTTACTCTATCAATGAGTCCTAAAGCAAATCTGTACCCAAAGGCCTAATCTCAGAAATCTCAAACCATCCTAAAGGAGAATGGTATCTCCTACCCTACAAAGCCTCATAAGGCACCATCTCAATACTGGAATAATAACTGTTGTTGTAAGCAAACTCTGTCAATGCTAAGTGTTGATCCCACTAACTTCCAAAGTCCATAATACAGGCTCAAATCATATCCTCAAGCACCTAAATGGTCCACTCAAACTAACCATTCATCTATGGATGGAAGGCTATACTTAAATCCACTTGAGTACCTATCTCCTCCTGAAAAATCTTAAAGTAAACACAAAACCATGGTCTGATATGATAGACAGAGGGACCTTATGAAAGTAAACTATCTCTCGAACATAAATCTGGGCTAATCTCTCACCATCGAAGGTCATTTGAATAGGAATGAAATGGGCTGACTTGGTTAAACAATCCACAATAACACAAATACCATCATGACCATGGGAAGTACAAGGCAAACCACTAATGAAGTCCATAGGAATCCTTTCCTATTTCCACTAGAGAATGGGTAATCTCTGAGTCAATCTGCGTGGACGTTGATGATTGACCTTCACCTGCTGACAACATAGGCAATGAGCTACGAAGTCTGCCATATCTCCCTTTATATTGTCCCACCAATAAAGCTGCCTCAAGTCTCTATACATCTTGGCCGTATCGAGATTAATAGAATATTTAGAGCTATAAGCCTAATAAAAAATTGACTGAATCAAGTCATCAAGTCGGGGAACACAAATATGACCCCAAAATCTCAAAATACCCTCAAAATCTATGGTGTGTCTTCCAGAATCACCACTTACTACCCGATCACGGAGAAGGCACAACCTACTATCCTCGAACTGATGGTCCCGAATTTGCTCAACCAGTGGGACCTCACCTCAACACAAGCCAAAATCCTCGCATGATCTAAAATATTGAGGTGAACCATCAAATTGGATAAGATCTGAATGTCTATGCCAAGGGCCTCAAAGATACTGATATTCACGCCAAACTACCCATACTGACTACTTTGCAACTCAAGGAATCTGCCACCCCATTTGTCTTACCTGGATGACACAAAATAGAAATACATAGTCCTTTAGCAACTCCATCCACCTATGCTGGTGAGAATTAAGCTCTCGTTGGGTTATAAGATACTGAAGACTACAATGATCGGTGAAAATCTCACAATGTACACCATACAAGTAATGCCTCCAAATCTTGAGGAAAAACACTACCACCGCTAGCTCTAAATTATGAGTGGGGTAGTTGTGCTCATACACCTTAAGTTGTCTAGAAGCATAGGAAATGACACGACCCTGCTGCATCAAAACACAACCAAGACCAACCCCAGAAGCATCACAAAATACTGTGAATCCCTCACCCTTAACTAAAAGAGATAACACCGAGGATGAAGTGAGACAATCCTTGAGCTTCCCAAAACTCAACTCACACTCCTCGGACCATTGAAAAGGAACTTTCTTTCGGGTCAATCTAGTCATAAGGGCTGATAAGGTAGCAAAATTCTCAACAAAGTGCCTATAATAACCAGCCAAACTAATAAAACTATGAACCTCAGTCGTAGACATAGGTCTAGCCCAATCAAGAATCGCCATAATCTTAGCCGAGTCTATCATAATGCCCGCCTTGGATACCACGTGTCCAAGAAAAGACACCGACTCGAGCCAAACATTGCACTTGGAAAACTTGGCATAAAGCACATGCTCTCGCAAAACCTAGAGCACAACCCTCAAATGTTGTGCATGCTCCTTACTACTTCTCGAGTACATAAGAATATCATCAATGAACACAATAAAAAAAAGTCTAGATAAGTTCTGAACACACAGTACATCAAGTCCATAAACACAATTAGTCAATGCAAAAGACATCACCAAAAACTCATAGTAACCATAGCGGGTCCTAAAGGCTGTCTTCAGGATATCCTCAGCCCAAAATCTCAACTGATGATAATCAAACCTTAAATCTATCAGAAATACAGCTACACCTTAAAGCTTATCAAATAAGTCATCAATGTGAGGCATAGGATAATGGTTCTTCACCGTCACCTTGTTAAGCTGCCTATAATCAATACACATCTACATCAAACCATATTTTTTCTTTACAAATAAAATAAGGGTTCCCTATAGGGACACACTCGGTCTAATAAACCCCTTGCAAGAAAGATCCTAAAGCTGAGAGTTTAGCTCCTTAAGCTCTGTAAGAGCCATACGATAAGGTGCCATAGATATAGGTCGGGTGCTAGGCTCAAGGCCAATAGAAAACTCAATCTCATAGTTAGGAGGGATACCAGGCAGATCATCAGGAAACACATGAGGAAACTCACTTATAATAGGAACAGAGTAAAGTGTTGGGCTCTCTACACGGGTATCACATACATAGGTAAGATAAGACTCGCAACCCCTTGATATATGCCGTCTGGCATAAGCATAAGAAATTATCCCCATTGGCCGCAGCTAATTGCTCTCTACCATACGATTGGGGGTACGCTAGGCATGGCTAAGGTAACTGTCTAGGAAAAATAATCCATAACTGCATCATAGTAGGATAACCAATCCATGCCAAGAATCACATCAAAATCCAACCTATCAAAAATAATAAGATGAGCATAAGTATCAACATCACTAACTATCATAACACAAGATCTGAATACCTGATCCACTACTAAGAAATCACCTATGGGAGTAGATACGCGTAATGGCATAGATAATAAATCACTGGACAAGTCCAGCCATGGTGCTTAATAAGTAGATATATAAGAATAGCTGGATCTGATATCAAATAAAGCAAGAGCTAACTTGCGGCACACAAATATCATACCTGTCACTATAGCATTCGATGTCTCATCCTTGAGCCTAGCAGGTACTGCATACAATTGACCACGCCTGCTACCTGGATGGTCACCTAATTGACCTACTGCCCTACCTGCCTGAGTACCACCTCGAGCACCCTGGCAACTACCTTTACGACCTCGCAAACCACCTCTACCTAGGGGATGAACTAACCTAATGGGAGTAGCTCCCTGGGCTGATACAACCATCGCCCCACGACTAGGGAACTCTTTAAAGAAGTGACCAAGAAGACCACAAGTAAAACAAGACTCAAAAGAAAAAGAACTCATAAATTCAGCTGACCCAGCATAGCTACCACGTCTAGTATGACCCACAGGTGAACCTATCAAAGATTGATCACCACCCTTACTAAGGCGTCCACTAGCAATAAAATGATCCCATCAGCGGTCTGAAAAGTTGCCTAAACCAGTCGACTAATCTGACTCTGAGGTTCAAAAGATAGATGCGGGAGATGCCCAGCATAAGGAACACCACCTCTGAATCGGGAACGACTATGGCTCTACCAAATCTTGCTTAATACTTGGACCTCTTATCATGACCCTCATATTATATGTCCTTCATCACTCTAGGATGATTAGCAACCTCAACAAAAGTCTACCCATTTCAACCAAACTCTAGGTAGCGATCCAAACAGATTGTCTCAATCCTCTTACAAAGCAGCAAACTCTGTCATACCAACAACTGTTATAAAACCCTGCTCTAATCTAGAGAACTAATCTCTCAAATGGTCTCTAAGGCTAAGTAGCATAAGCTTCTTTGAGAATATCTTAGAGAATTGAGCCCAGGAGAGAGAGAAATATCCCACTAGTCTAGGACTCACAAATCTCTTCCTCCAGCGTCTAGTCGACAAGTCTAACTGAAATATAGTGTAGTCCACACCACGAGTCTCAATAAGGCCTAACCCATAAAGCATATCCTCAGAAGCAGTAAGAAACTCAAATGTATCCTCTCCAGGAGCACCAAAAAATCTTGGTGGAGCCAACCTTAAGAACCTACCCAGCATCTTCTGCTCCTCTGCAGACATACCAGGTTGGGTCATAATTGGTTGAACAATTATTGGATGAACAACTATCGAAATAAAAGGAACCTTAACTCTAAGAGCTACAGTTGTAGGATGCACTCCTTCTCCAGTAGTCTGCGAACTATCAACAATACCCAATATCTGAACCAAAGCATCCCTAAGCAAAGAAGAGAAGATAAATCTTGGTGGATCTTGGGTTGGTCTCTTGCCTACCACTGGCTAAGTTAGAGGAGCTCTGGCTTGAGTGTAGGAATAGGATCCTGGGGAGGTACACCCCGATCCCTAGCTAGGGATACATCACGAGTATGGGTCTTGGGACCCTCCTCACATATCACTGAAGCACGTGTCCTGGGCATCTATAAAAGAGTAAAGTTAATAGAATATCCTACAAACCAACTCAGACTCTTAGAATGATATGAGTAAAATAAGCGAAGGACTCCTAAGAATATCTCATAGCCTTCCAAAGATAGGAAACGAATGTCAATGTTCTGATCCGCAGGACTCTATTAGACACTAGCTCTTCTACCAATAATATCGATGAAACCTAGTCTCTAATACCATTTGTCATGACTAGATTTTTGAGTCATGATGGCACCTACCACATCCCACCGATAGGTAAGCCGATATCGTAACCCGGAGTTATTGCAATGGGTTAGCTTGTTCGTAATGTACAACATGGACCCTATATAAGAATAAAAAATAAATAATAGCATTCCACAACTTAAGACAATCGATATACAAATACCATTCCCATGACTTGATAGTATTAATGCAAGAGCATCTAGATTTGACAATAGGAATTTACAACTCAAAGTCTAAAATGTCTTAAATAATCTCATTTAATTGTCTCAAAAGAAAACAAATAAAGATACAGGGAAAGAGGTCAACTCGAACTCCAAGAGCTCCCCCTGTCTCTGAATGGTCATCATGTCATCATCTCGACTCAACAACGATAACTGGAACCTGGGTCTGCATAAAAAAAGTACAGAAGTGTAGTATGAGTACCAAAACATGGGTACTTAGTAGGCATCATCGGTCAACTAAGCTAAATTATAATATAAAGACGATATAAGGTAATACAATAACTTAAAGACAAGGAATAGGATCAAACCTGAATCCATTTCGATATCACTGTATAAAATAACTAGACTACTAGGACAATCACAAAATGTATCATATCAACATACACCATAATCATCATACAAAAGAGTAATCATATCAAAAGCGTAAAGCCACATCTACAAGATAACAAACATTATCTACCATAATAAATACCAACCATCTTTAGAATATAAATCACAAGAAGTTACCATGACGTTCCATACTGCCCCAAAGAACACAAACAGAACACAACAAAGAACTCATCACAGCATCCCATAGCACCGGAGATTACACCCAAGGAATGCAATAAAACAACTCATCATGATGTACTATACCATTGGAGAGTACACTAAGAGATAAATACATCAATATGTCAAGGCACAACCACACACAACAACTCACACCAAAGTCGCGGGTTCTTATTTTCATCATGACCTCTTATCGAGGTCTACAATCAATATCAATACCATAATTCAATCGCAACGAAATTGATATCACCATAACATATTTATATAGTTACTTAATCTCTATTTCATTGATGAACTCCAAGTCTAGTCTATATTAGCTAATCTACATATCAATAAACACTAGTTTATGAGTCTTATAGTTTACTAGTCATCAAATAAGGAAAACATACAAACTACCAATGTTATTAATTATTAGACCATCACAAGGCCATTCTCTAGTTAGGATTCTCATTACATAAGTCATCAATTAGGCCATCACGGCATTACATACTAAATGACAACTTAACCATTCATCATACCATACTAAGTCTATTACTATAGCCATATTACCACCTTAAGGACTAGTTTCCATATTTTAACCAAGTAAAGGTCCATTAATTAGCTCACTAGACTCCTATACCACAAGTCATAGTCATTTATTAGAGGCAACTAGTTATTACATAAGCCACTTTGATAGGCAAAATTCCATAATGTAACCATTAATTCAAGTCAAGTAGATTACTAAGTGAGCCTTTGGTTCTACATAAGATTACACATACCAATTAACCTTAACCCAAGAATAGGCATAAATTACCTCTAGTTACCGATTAAAGTTAATGAGGGTCATACCTCTACTTTAGTCGTTAATGAAAAAGAATGAGTATCAATTACCAAGGATGACATCATGTCTCAAGTACATCAACATTTTACCCACACACGGCATAACCTCACATATATACATGCACTTATATAAAGTTGCCCCGTATAGCATCATAACATCATTACCTCTTCCAGATTTACCGTGTATTAACATATCCTCTAGATTCACTAAGCATCATCATAACATCGTTACCTCTTCTAAATTCATCGGGTATCGTCATAACATCAACATATCCTATGGATTCATTGGAGATCATCGTAATATTTTTACCTCTTCCTGATTCACCGAGTACCATCATAACATCAACATATACTCCGAATTCATCGGGTATTATCATAACATCGTTACCTCTTCCGATTTTATCGTGTATAATCATACCATTACATATTCCCCTAATACAACAACATGCATCCATACACATAGCCAAATCAATAAACATACACAAGTTCACAATAATAGGGTAATAGAGATGTAAGATATATATATCATCCTACTTTACTATTAATCATCACCATATAATATGTGTATAAGTATGAGCATAAGCATTCTTATGTTATGCATAGTCATCACCTTTCCAAGGCTATCCATATCATGACTATAAGATAATCGATCAAGTATACACATTATCCAACCATCAACCATATGCATAATCCGACAACCAGGTTTAACCATTATAATTTCAATAACATAATTTAGACGTTTATCAAGTATCTAGGTCTCTAAGGGATTTCATAGTTAAAGTTAGGGCGGGTCAAGTCCTACTCCTAAATCCCAAGAATGACAATTTTCTCTATCACAAGACTAACTTCTATCCAAAATTAGGCTAAGTTATCTAAATCATATCATAAGGGCTTATCAATCCTTACTAAGCCTAGAAAGGAATTCTTCTTCAAGCATTCTTTCTAAGTCAACCCAACACCAATGTCATTTTCTAAATAATAAATACATAGGTCAACATACCCTTAAGGTTAATGAGCAACATCATTCTTATCTATTGAAGCAACTAAAGTTTTCTCCTACTATGCATGAGAATACTAGTAGAACAATCCAAGGTTCTAGGCTAAGGGTCAAGTATCACCCTTTGCAAGTTCAATAACCTATAAGAGTCAACTAATCCAAATATCACCATTCAACTATTTATCAACTAAACCCTTCCCAATCTCACAAAATATCAACAATTATACTACAATCAAGCTCAATCTAACTACAAGTAAGCCTAACCTACCTTGAGTCCAAGCAACTCATGTACCAACAAGCTTTGCCTTTCCTTTTCTTGAAGTTTATTCTTACACGAGCCTAGCTATAAATAATACAATCTAAGCATTACAACAAGAATAACAGTACCCATTATGGCACCATTGTTCCATGGGTTCAAAAATGGCACCAAACCCCCAAGTGGGTTCCACCTTTGGAAAATGACATTCTGACACCAACCCTTTGTTTAACTATCATTAGGGGGTTATAACTCTCAAGAAATTAGAGTAAATCAATAACATTTGTGGCTATAACTGAGCCTCAAACACTTAGGGGTTTTAGGCCTAGAAATTAATAACTTAACACCAACTAGAAGGAATCTTACCTATGCCAAATTTAATTTCATAAGTTGTTTAAGCTCCTAATTAACCAGCAAGACTTAGAAGATTTTACACTCCATTAGAGTTTGTAGCTTAAGGTAGAGGCACAAAATGTCCAAAATTTTAGGCAAGACCACCTTTAAATAGAATCCACCCAGGTCTCAGGTAGCGTGGTTGCGCCTTCTACCTAGCCTCGTTCGCACCTGGCCTTCGTGTTTGCGGCATCTCTTGTTATGCCAAGCATGGCTGAAGCTTGAAACTTGGGTCCAGGCTTTGTCCAATACCTTGAGATCCATTCGGAGTCTGTTTCAAGCAAATAAAATATGTAACCACATAGATTTAGACGTTCCAAATGTATTAGCAAAGTTAGATTTTGCATTTAAGGTCATTTTACTAGATTTTTTCTTGTTGGTCAATTAGGACCAACAAAGACTTTGTTACCGATCTATCGATTCCGGTAAGTTACTAATGACTTAGGGCAGCCATGGAGAATATTTATCGGTGAAATAAGCAAGAATACAGACAATGACCTGAAGGGTCATTACAGTTTATCTGTCTGATTATTAAACTTAATTATTGGTCATACAAACTGACTCATACTAAAACCTTATAACTCAACTAAAGTATTTATTCAACACTCTTTGTAAGAAGTTCTAATAACATTAGGGAGTAAAGAATTTTTGGCGTGATCTGAGAGATATATCTAAATAAGAAATTGTAATATGTATACCACTCTATGGCATTGAATATAGTCATATAAATCATAAGCTAGGATAGAATTTACTATGCCTTAGTTAATGCAACTTTCTACTTTCAAGCTTTACCACACATCTCAAATACCCCTCAACTATACTTTTTCTCTTAAATACTACCTTTCATTTGACGTTATTTATAATCTTCACATGGATATTGATAACTCTATCTACTAAAGTCTAAGTTGAACTAAATTCTCTCACCATGTTCAAGCTTAAATCAAAGTCATAAGGTACTACACATAACATCATAATACTAGTCTAAACCACAGATTCAATATCTTATGTGTTTTTAGTGCTCTCATATCAAGAATAATACTCTTGTAAACTAAGAGCAGGAAAGGAACTATGGCTAGCATAAGCTCACGAATTAGGATGCATGACTGGTGCACTTGAATGACTAACTTTAACCTCTTACTA
The DNA here is from genome assembly GCF_002878395.1 of Capsicum annuum. NCBI lineage: Eukaryota > Viridiplantae > Streptophyta > Magnoliopsida > Solanales > Solanaceae > Capsicum > Capsicum annuum. The sequence continues at coordinate 198,556 of NW_025891101.1, forward strand.
GAAATTCACTAGTGCACAATGCAGTTATTCACTTATATGCCAATATGACATTCAAGTTTATCATTATAATCATGCATGAACTTTTGGGCAATGAACCCACCTAGGAATTTTTCCATATTCTGTAATACCTCAATCAATAACAACTTTCATGCACTATTCCTAAGAAGACACCTCTAGAACTCTCAACTAACTATGACATATACCAAAGTTTTGCTTCAATCTTTCTTCAGACTTATAGCCTTAGATAAAACAAGCATACCACAATTCTTCTATAATAAGAACATTTACTCTCTCCCATCTAAACCATTGTTCATCCATTTCTATCACCACTATCCTTACATAAGGAGAGGTCACGAAAGGCTAGAACATGAGGAACTGAAGCATGAAAAAATACTATACATAACTTTGACACTTAACTGAGGCTTGAGGAATAGAGTATCAAAGGCATGAATTTGTGAAAGAGATCTAAATTGAGGACATCATTCCATATTACAAATTTCACTAGTCATTAAGGGTGTACCATGAGTTCTGGGAACTAAGAATACTCTGAAACATGGGTTCATACTTATCAAAAGATACTTAACATAAGACTGGAACTCATAGACTCATGGGGGATGACTCCGATCACAAAGTGAAGTTGTTTATTCCTATACTAGAAGCTAAGAAGGAACATGATATGCATGAAGTGCATAAGAATTGGTCACATGAGTGGCTCTATCATACAATACATAGATATAGTGCCATAATGAATGAAATCCAAGAAAAAGAATGTGCTAGATAAAGAATAGATCACTATCTTATCACAACTCTTATTGACATGCATCACAATCTAATTCACAAAACTTGATTTGGTTCATCACCCTATCATCTCCCCTTAGACTAAATCTAACATTCTAACTTATGGGTCTATTTCATATCCTCAAGACTTAGCCATAATTTTTTCACTCTAATGGTCTACACATAAATGCTCAACTCATGTGAATAAACTATATTTAGAAAATACTAACTTCATTCTTGGACACTTCCTTGATATATACCACCCTTAACTTTCTCTAGCTTTGAAATAATCATCATATACTTACACTCTTCTCAATAAATATACCTGCCTCACTAAACACATAATCTACCTATTTTTCTTCATATCTTAATAATATCCTATCTCTAAACTTATTCTTTTTTTATAAACCATGAGAATCAAAATCATACTAAAAGACTTAACATTATCTATCCATAACTCCTTAACTTAGCTATTAAGAACACCGTATACTATATAACTAGCCCCTCTTAGAAACTCAAGGGTACAACTAACCATACACAACACTTCATAATCTTGGAAAATAATGCAACCCCATACACCTTAGGTACACCTATACATCATACCTACAATATCATAATTGTGAATAAATGAACTTAAACTCTTGCATACACTATTTCAAGCCTACTAGATCACTTTTATATGACTAGCATCACTAACCAAGCAATCATTATTCCACCTTGATGATCATCCACTGTTCAAACTGAGTGCCTAATACTAGATCTGATTAACCACACAACTTCACACACTATTCTTGCATGGAAGCTATAAAATAAAACATCAAGAAATACTAGTTCACTAGAAAATCATAATAATAATGATTTATCATAATATTAAGGTCTTTCCTATTATAATCTATTAGCACATCCTTCTTTGACACATCACTACTATGTACCCATTCAGATGCCTAAATTATATTCATAGCTCTATAAGTTTTGACTAATTTCTTTTTAACAATCACATATCAAAGCCTATATAACAATCCTAAACAACTTAATACTTTATATGCTATACTTTTCTAACACAATAACATTCCATCAAGAACTTCTTTCCTAGTTCAAGCATACTCTAAGTCACCTTAACAAATAACTCCTTCTCCGCCTTTTACCATAAAATCTACACCATATTCACTACCCTATTTGTTAACACCCAAAGATGTATCACTTTAATCCTCACTTAATAGTTTTAATCCTCACTTAATAGCATGCATACATCTCTTAATATACTATTAACCAGTTGTTATCTCTAACTTCTTTTTCACTACACTTCTGAATTGATTCTTCCATCTCTAAGGATGTTTTACTACTTATAAAATATAACACTCTAAGTTACAATACTTCTTAATAAAAATTATTTTCAATAATTTGGGTACATACTCTCTCCTCTCATGAGCTCTATCTTTAACAAAAGGCAAAAGAAAAATATGATTACATAGCATATCTTATCTTAACCATACAACTCATATGGATGAGTACATAAGCTTATAAATTAAAGGACTCTAAATACACTAGAGAGATATTCTCAATCCCTTTATGTTATTCCTAAAGTTTACTGAGTGAATCTGAGCATCATCTCAGGAGGATTTTGGAACAAACTGGGTTCAAACCCTTAGAAAATTCTCTGGATTTATGGATTCTGGACATCATACGACTTGTGGGTACTAGTGGTATTATGGGTTAGATTGGTATGCTCTTGTTCTATGCTAAATAATATTGGTTGGTGTAATACCCCACAAAATTCTCTCATAGTCTAAGCCTTAGAGCATGTCAAGTGAAGCGTAAATCCGGCCCTAAAAGATTCAGAAGTGACTTCCCAAGTGATAAATATTTTTAAACCATGTAGAATTTCCCTAATATCAACTTTTTTCACATAGAGAATTGAATTATCTTTCCAACGATACCAATTTTATCCAAATTCGGTATCGGGGTGAGATGTTATGGTCATTTTACTTAGAGTTTTCAAAATCGCCCAGGAGCAATGGACAAGTTGATGGACCATCGCCCGAACCATTGTAACCAAGGTAGTGACTCCCTCTTCTGGCCCAAGTGCGACAGCTAAGATGAAGGACCGTCAAGCTAGCGATGGACCGTCGCTAGGACCGTTGCAACTAAAGGTAGTGTGGCCTTTTTCTAAGCAACTTGCAATGGACGATCCGACAGATCATCAGAATAGTAATGGACCGTCACTCTGACCATCGCAAATCCCATTTAGTATTTTAAAATATTTTTAAAAAGGGTGTTTTGGTCTTTTCTTACCCTTTTTAAACCTTATATATATCTTGAATGAAGCTGAGGGCATCATTCTTTATCTTTAACATCAAATTAGGGTTTGTCTTAAAAATCAAAACCTTTCTTCAAGAAAAATCAAGAAATCAAAAATCTCTCAAAGGGCCTTCAAGAAAGAGTTTTCTAAGGTATGCAGATGTTGATTCTTGGGTCCCTTTCATCCAAGAAGCTCAAGAATCCTTTTCTAAATTTCAAAGATCTTATATTTATGAGTTTTCATGATTCATGTGACTGAAAATTGAAGTTCTTGCTATTATTGAGTTTTAATTCATGTTTTGACTACAGGGTTTTTAAGTTTTGACCCTAGTGTATGATATTCATGTGATGTTCATGATAAACCCTCTTCAAGTTGCTCGTTAAGTGATGTGTTCATGTCAATTAAGTGTAGAAATTTTTGAGTAAGAAAAGCATGCTCCTCATATGTTCGATGAAATGCTTATGTGAAGGAATTAGAGCCATTATAGCATGTTGACTAGAAATCCCCAATTATGTGCAAGCTCATGCATGCCAAGTGTTTGTTAAAAAGCCTTAGTGAATGAATTGTGACATGATAGCATGAAATTCCCCAATTATGTGTTCTTTAATGCATGCTAAGTGTTTGATACAAGACCTTGTTGAATGGAGTATGAGCTAATAGCATATCTCCCTATATTATCACATGTTTATGATTTCTAAATGCATAAAGAGATTCTTTAGTAATTGTGATGGTGATTGAATATCCATGGTCATGATTATTTGAGAATGGTTATATTTACTTTTAATATTATTAAGTCCTGGTGGTATTTATACTCGACAATTTAGCTGCAAGTCTAGAGCCCATGTCAGTTTTCATGATAATCTTAGTCAAGCAATGATTCTTAGAACTCAATGAGTTAAAGAACTCAGAACTCTCAGAAAGTTACAAAACTTAAGTAATCTCAGTAATCTCAATATCGTTAGCATTCTAGCCTCAGTTCAGTATTGATATCAGATCTAGTAGTATTCAAGTGTTCAGTTCAAACCTCAGTAGATTTTAAGTAATCTATTTAGAGCTCAGTATCATTCAGTCAGATAACGAGATTCAGTAGTATTCTATCAGATAACAAAACCAAGTGAACTCAGGTTAACTCAATCAGATCATTTGAGAAATATGATCAGTAACAGATTTAGCTCAGTTTAAATTCAGTTAAGAATCAGTTTAGAGTCTTTCAGTTGGGAGTAGGAGCTAGCACCGAGCATGTGCAGGGATTACGGCTTTCTCATTAGAGAGGCAAAGTCGTTATCAACAATCCCTGAACTTTAGAACTGCATAGCCAGTGCAGGATCAGGAGTCACTCATTAGAATAAGGCTTGACTATTATACTACCTTAGGCTTGACTTTCTGTTGAGGATCACCCATTAGAAAGGTTTGAACTGAGTAGAGATCTTTACCCATGGCACGGTATTGACACCCTTCCAGCAGGGGTTACAGGTTAGACCCCACCATTTTAGATTCGAGGCATGTCGGTTAAGTGAGAACTCCCATATTTATAATTTCAGTATCAGTCTTTAGAGTAGAACTCAAAAATTAGCACTATCATATACAGTCACCTATCTTAGTATGAAACTCAGATAGTTTCATAGATTCATGAACCAACCGCTAGATAGTCCTGGTCTCTTATAAAGTTAATCAGTATCAGTACTAATAGATCCAGAGATCACCTGTTAGATAGGCCTGATCTCAGATTCAAATTCAGTTGAGTATTCTCATTATCAGATCCCGAGATCACCCATTATATAGGCCTTATCTCAGTCTCAGATTCAGTTAAGTATTCTCATTATCAAATCTTAAGATCACCCATTAGATAGGCATGATCTAAGTCATAGATTCAGTTGAGTATTCTCATTATCAAATCCCGAGATCACCCATTAGATAGGCCTAATCTTAATCTCAAATTTAGTTGAGTATTCTCATTATCAGATCTCGAGATCACCCATTAGATAGGCCTGATCTCAGTCTTAGATTCAGTTGATTATTCTCATTTTCAGATCCAAAGATCACCCATTAGATAGACCTGATCTCAGATTTAGTTGACTATTCTCATTATTAGATTCAAAGATCTTCTGCTAGATAGATCTGATCTCAAATATAATCTCTTCTTATCATTAGTAGCAGACTCAGTGATCATTTTTTAGAGAGGTTTAATCTCATATTCAGTCATTCAATAGTAATAAGGTCAGAATTCAGTCATTGATATAAGTAGATTCAGTTAATCAGCTACAGTATCATCAATTTTCGAGATCACATGCTAGATAGGATTGATCTCAACTTTAGTACTTAGTTATCAATATTAAAAGTTTCAGTTGCTCAGTATCTTAGTATTAGTAGTGAGTTCGGACGTCAGTAAGGCAGTACCCGAGTTTTAGTATTCAGAGTCATGATGATTTCAATTATGGTTTGTCCATTCATTCATATGTCCTCATTCAGTACTCTCATAATTATTCTGTTAAGTAATTGTTCATGCATAAGCCCTTGTATTTAGCCTTACCTTATCTTGCATACTCAGTATATTCCCATGTACTGATACATTTGTGCTATGGTATTTTACTTTATGCCATAGGTTCAGAGGCACAAGATCCAGAGTACCCTTAGCAGCTCAGTCCCAGCCAGCAGCAGTAGACATAGTAGTGAGTCCTCTTCATTCGAGGAAGATCTTTATTTTATTATCGCATTAGATTTAGTTTATTTTTAGTAGACAGAGTTATTTAGGGACATATCCCATCAATTCCACAGTTCAGATAGTCTAGAGGCTTTTCAGACAAATATATCAGTATTTAGTTTTTAGTTTGAGTATTTTAGATGTTTTGAATCTTATGGCAAGTTTTCTGCCAGTTTTCCATATTTGTTATATTATATTATGCAGATCTCAGGTACAGATATCAGTAGAAGGTTAGCTTGTGGTCCTTTGGGATCATGAGCATCGTGTAACAACTAGGGGGTAGTCTCGAGTCATTACAGTTGGTGGTTTGGATGGGTTTCTGGAATGGGTACGACATGGTTGGTACAAGTCATATGGTTTATGATGGTTTATATGATTTGGTTTTTTCTTTAATCAATCTGAGACATAGTAACTTAACTTAGATTTGAGTACGAGTGGTTACCATGAGCCATAAGACAGGGTATGAGTCATACCATTAGATCATATGGTAGGCAGTGTTCAAACTTCCTTTGATTTAATTTTGTCAGGGATATGATTTAGGGATACAAATCATATGGTTTGGGTACGACTTGGTTTAGGAAAGTCGTAAGGTGGACAGTATTGGATCTAAAGGGAAGGCTTAGGGTACGAGTGATGGGTACCACTCGTATTGAAGGGTATGACTGGTATAGAAAGTCGTATCATTTTATGGGAATTTTAAGTAGTTTAAGTTGGGGGTAATCTGGATATTTCCCTACTCAACCACTTAAGGACCCACGTCTTATAACTCTATAGGGACATTATTTACCCTATTATTCTAATCTAAAATAGTCAAAAACTCTCTCTAATTTTCTATAAGGCTCTTGGGTAAAGAAAGTCTAGGGTTTTTTCTAGAGGATTAATTTAGGGCTTGTATGGGTGATTTCTCTCCATCATCTTTATAATCTAACGCATGTAATCCTCCCTCATTGTTAGTTTCAACTAAAGGCATGTTATATATAATATTTTCATGGCGTGATTATTGTATGGTTTTAGGGTTTTCCAATATATGTTGGAGTTTTGCTATTAAATGTTTGGTTATGGTTTTCCCATGTTTTAATTATAAAATTACATGATCTAAAGGTGGTTTGTACAATTGGTTTCATGGGAATGGTAAATTGGTAATTTTATTTGGTTCTGGAAACACTATGTCCCCAACATATTTGATAAAATGCCTATGATAATGCTTTTACGATATTATTAGACTTTTAATGGAACTATTGCATAGTATGGTTTGGTAATGGAACATTAAATGGTTTGGAATAGTTAAATGGTAAGTTTTTATGGTCATGGTTATGATTAATTAAACTTCCTTGTTGGGTACAAGGGAATCCCCCAAGTAAACATGATAATGAATAGCTTGTGGGGTATAAGGGATTCTCCCATATAAACATAATAATGGAAAATTTGTGGGATATACGGGATTACCCTAAGTTCAATTGATAATGTAATATATGGGTACATGGAAATCCCTTTACATAAAAAGCTCGGCTAAGGATATTGCTTGCAAGCTATAGTCGGTATGACGATACCACTACTTATATCCTGGGTTAATAATAATAGAATAATAGTTTGGTTGGATGGTAATGGTTTTAATTGGTCAATAATAGCGGGGTTTAATAGCTAACCGTGAAGGTAAGAGTCCAATGGACAAACACTAGAAACTCACATTTGCCGACATGAGGGTTGGTCATAGTGACCATATATGATACTATAAGGTACATGGGAATCATAGAAGTACATTGTACATATGTATCATGGAGAGAGAAGGGTACTAGAGAACCCCCTACTCTCATGGTATCTTCGATTTATGTGGTTACATGCATCGAAGCCCGTTTAGGGGGTTAAATTGGACCCATATAGTCCATGGGTGGTTCTAGGATGGTTAAGCTACACATACCCAGGTTAATAGTTTTAAAGGCATACTAAACCCGGCTCCCTTTCCTGGCATGGTTACATATATATATGGTTTGTATGCATATGGTTGGTTTACTTGGTTTTACTAAATGGCATTATTTTATCGTTATCCGAAGTTCATGCTAGAGTTTACCCACTAACCCATTTTCGGGCGATTGGATCCCCACACGATGCAGGAACCGGCCATTCTATTCCTCCTGCTTAGTAATTAGATTCGGGATCAGCTATTGAATTTAAATGGTTTTCTTCCATATTCCAAAAGGCTCTATTTTATATCAAGGATGTATTTTCATACTTTGGTTATTTTATGGATATTGGCTTTGGCTATGGTAGGGGACATGTCCCAACCGGTTATTGTATTTCTTTTGGTTAGAGTCTTTGTGTGACTATTATAGGCTGGAATGGTAATGTCGGTATTGGTTTCAGCCTTAGTATTGGTATTGGTATTGGTATTGGTATTAGGGATGATACCGATGGATGGAATTTATGATTGTTCCCTCCTTTTATGTTATGTTACGAATAGAAACTTAGTTTTTATATTGGTTTGGAAGGTTATTGGTTGGCAATGTATGGTTAGACTTGCTTGGATTGGTCACGGTTATAGATCTATCCCAGAGTCTGGTAGCATAATAAACGTTATCTTGTTATACGTTTGAAGTTCATCTGACTCAGGGTATTCGTATTTGGAGGTTGGGTTGGGTAATGGGGGTAGTCCCCGGTCCTTGATGGACTTGTGATGCACATTACGACAAGGCCCTAGTTTGGGTCGTGTCAGATTTGGAATTTACTACTCATATTATCTAGAATAAGTCATAGATAGAGATTTATGGAACAACACATGAATCGACAGAAGTTCCTGAGGGAACAACTTTACTGCATGATATAGAGCATGAAAAAGAAAAATATTTCTTAAATGCCAAATAGCCTCTTGAAGAAAAGTACAGACATCTGTGTACAATTCCATAAGACTCTACAAGGAACGGGTTCACAAACACCCTAGGACACTTAAAATCTATGCTCTAATACTAATTTTGTAGCGCCTTGAGACTACCCCTGGATGACACACGGTGCTTAGTGATCCTAAGTTAACCCATGATACTGGTATTATTCGTGAGCAATTGAATAAATACATAAAACTAAAAATAATGAGTGGAAGAGATATCATTGGCAGAACTTATTCATTACAAAACTATTTGAAACATTTACAACAATGGGATATTCAAAAGTAAATTAAAACTGAATACCGCAGAATACATCAACTCTAACTGATTGCCTATAAATTCTCTACTAATACTGACTACAGGTAGCCACGAAATGACCCCCAGCTATCTTTAATTAATACAACTAAATAAAACATATAATACTGAAACTATAGTTGACTTGAGTCCTCGAATCATGAGAACTCATCACCTATTGGCTAGAAGCCTTTAAGGATCTGCCTTCATGTGTGGGCTATAACTGGTACCTACATTATGAAACAATGTAGCCACACAGAGATATATGTGGTTATTACTTCTGGAATTTACTCAGTAAGTGTGGGAGAATGCAATAAGTAAAATCGAATCAACACATAATCTTAAAACATGCATGTTAAGTGCAAGTAAACTCGCCAAGAGATTAAAAGCTGAAATATCATAAAAATATGAGTAACAAACATAATCTGATAAGTTGTGTGAGTTACTACACAAAGTTTCTGAAAACTCTCTTTTCTATGGAATAAATAAAATTGAAGTTGAATACACTTTCAAATAATGCAGGCTGGTGTAAAAGGATTCACCTTTATCATAGGTAAAACTAAAAGTTGAAATCTCATAGGGAATAATTCATAAAACAATCTCTAAACAAAACTACGAGTCCTTACACTTAGTTTCTAAAATACTCTTTTCTGTGGAAGATTCTCATCCAACATAAACCATGTGATCTATAAATCTATGGTAGCACGTAATTTCTAGAGAATAGGATGTGTTGAACCCCCATTAGTCTCTCAGTGCTAAATACTACTCCCAAATATATATATTGTATGCTCATACTAATAAAATTAACCTTAAAATAAATATTTGGGCTTATAAAGCCAAAAACCAATCATGATTCTATTAATAAATCATGATTCTATTAATAAATCATACTCATGAATATTTGTGTGAATTTCATATCATGTCTGAGATCATAAGATCTAAACTGAAATTCGAATCTAACTATGGCAATCTGAAATAGTAAATCCAAACTTCTTGTAAACTAATAGAGTCATGATAAATTTATATGCTCTTATTTATAAACTAATTGAACCATGTTGAAAATCATGAATATTTATCAACTCATGGGAATTTATGTCAAAATACTAAAATTTATCCCATAAGAACAATCATGTAAGTAAAAACATGAGTAAAGGTAAATTCTTGTGATAATTGAACTTTAAATCACATGATAATGTCATAATTTCAAAAACATGAAAATTTGATATGAACCTGAATTAAAATCTCATAAATTCAATCCAAGAAAAACAAAGATTTTGGGCACAAGGATGAAAGAGTATCCTTGTTCAAACCCCACATACCTGATTACTTCTGATTCTTAAACTAAAATTTTGAGGATTGGAACTTGGAAATGAAGAACACTAATTTCTAACTTAGGGAGAAGAGAAAAATCATGTGTTTATTGACTAATTTGGTGTTGTGTTGAGAATAAGGGAGTTAGGGTTGTTTTGGCTTTTTATTCATCCTTAAAATAGATTAAACGGCATAGTTTTGGGGTTAAAAGAGTGGGAAAAGACCTAAAAATTCCTTAGAAATCATCTAGAAGTTGCCCACAAGCAATCCCAATGACTTAGGTCACGACTCTTAGGGTCTAGCCACGACTCGTGACTTGAGCCGTGGTCAGAAGTGCACTCCAGCAGCTACTGTCCAGATTATGACTCCCTCCTAACGACCTGTAATGAGACATTACGATTCGTAGTCATGGCAGCTTTGATAGTTCTTTGATATTTTGGCCATAACTTTTCACCCCTCTATCGGATTAAGGCAAAATTGGTATCGTTAGAAATCTAATTCAATTATCTATATGTTGGTTAGTCTTGAGCTCAAAAATTATTAGTAGACCAAAACTTATGAGCATTTGAATATGACTGTAGAGATATTCTTCACAAGAATTTAATCGCTAAGGGATGTTTTGAATTGTGTATAAACTAAGAGCTATTTGAGACCCTAATATGTGTATAAATAACTATAAATCTATCAAAACATGACATTTGATATTGCATGAACTTAAAGCAATGTTCTAATATTAGCTTGGATTTTTGGGGTGTCACATCTACCTCGCGCACCTTTAGTAGAACCTATACCCCTCAATTCGATATAGAAGTATCCCTGAAAATACACCAGGGGTAGTTCTTGGCTAGATGGAAAACGTCATCACACGCATTGAAAAATCTATGAATCGAATTAATAGGAAGAGGTACGACTAAGCTAGAATGACCACCCGAGGCTGCTTAATCATAAGACCCACTACCTGACCATGCAAGGATGCCTACACTTTTCTACCATGATACCTATGGAAACCTCTAAAATCTCTAACTCAAGGACTGTGACCATTGAAGTCACCATGACGGCAGACCCTCTTGACACCTCCCTGAGATGCTCAAAGAAAAGACGCAATCATCATAGCATGAACCACTATACTCTGAAATAATGCCCCTAACATTGTCACTTGGGCAATAACAAGTTGAAGCAAAACATCCAACCCCTTTACGAACTTCTAAATCTTCTCAAACTTGGTGGAAATACTGGCATAAGAATATCTAGACAATGTATAGAAATGTGTCTCATACATTATAATAGTCATGGAGCCCGGCTTTAGGTGATCAAACTCATCTCTCATCCGATCCCTCAAACTGTATGGCACAAACCTATCCAAAAATGCCTTAGCAAATTGATCCCAAGTTATCCCTAGAGAACCAAGAGGTCTACGACTAACAAGTGATCTCTACCAATTCCTAGTTAATCTATCAACTAGTAAGTAATGTAAGCAACCCCATGCGACTCAAGTGATCCAAGGTTATGCAAATTCTCATGACAGTCAATTAAGAACTCATAGGCATCCTCGCCTACAACACCACTGAGCCTAGAAGGACCCAAACAAGTAAATCTATTAAACCTTTTCTGAACCTCAAAAGACAAAACTGTACTCACAATAATAGGAGGCAACGTGAATTTGGCTGGTTGAAATCCCACCTGAGGCGGTAACATAGATGAAGGTTAAACTCCTAATCTTGGAATACCATACTGAGATGTAGGCATAGAAGGAAGAACAACACTTGAAGTTTGTGGAGTACAATAAGCTGATGTCGGTACCACTGGAGGATCCACACTCAAAATTAGAGGAATGTCATAGGACGACTCGAGCACAGACGGGGGTACAATACTCAGAGCTAAAGAAACACCAAGTGCACTTAAGGGAGCACCCTCCAAATGAGTCAACAAGCAAATCAGCAAACCCTCCAAGACTGGGGTAAAAGAACTCTGTGAGGCCAGAGTAAACCCCATATCTCTAACATGCTCAACGTGAGGCTTAAGGAAGATCCCCTAGTACTATCTTTGGACGGGGTAAATTCCCATGCCCGTCCACTACCTCGAGCCCATCCACAGCTTGCAACTCGCCCTCTAGACTAAGCTTTCTCCTCGTATGATAGCTTCACATCCCTAACCTTACAGTATCTAGTCCTCACCATCTGCATAGAAAAGAGTAAAATATGACTTAGAACATAAGGTATGATTCTAAGGAACAAATTAAGAAAGTTTCCTAAAGATATCTTAGAGCCTCTCGAAGATAGTTATGGATATCTACATACCGATTAGTGAGACTCTACTAGACACTCCATTCATACACCGATTATACCAATGAATCTGACTGCTCTGATACCAATTTGTCACGACCCAAAAACTAAGGGTCATGATGACACTGTCGTAGCAAGCCATGATAAGTAAGCTTATCACCTAAACTGATATGAAAGAGGAATTAAGACCAAAACTCAAGGCAAGACTTCTAGAACAAAGTTGAACCACACATTAGTAATAAAGACAAAAGGTAAAAAACAATAATAACATCAATCTCCCTAAAAGTTGGTGTCACAGTTTAAAAACTACTAAATATATCTCAAATGTCAAAAGGTACAATAATAGTCTAAAAAATCATAATCTGACTCAAAATACAAAACAAGAGATAAAAAAGATAAGAGGTGGTAAATCAACTCTGAAAGCATAGATCAACTGCTACTTCAAATATACTTCAAATCAACTCTAAAAGCATAGATCGGTTGCTAATTCAAATATACTTTAGATACCTCCTGAATCAGCTATTGTGTGGCACACTCGTAATTGGATCTACACCAAAAAAGGCATTAGGGATGAGTGCGGTCCACTTTTACTCAGTAGGTATCATAGGCCAACTTAGCAAAGTAAAAAATAAAACATATAAAATACACACTATGGGCACCTTACATGTAATCAAAAAATATGCCAGATGTTAGCCTACACCATCCCCACTAACAGTTCTACAATATACGCATATACCAAATACAAGTACGAGAAAGGAACATTATGGATAGTGAGGTACAAATAGATAGATATCACATCAAGAATGCAAATACAACACAAATATACACAAAGTATAAAATGTAATTAAGATGGTGATGATGATGATGTGATGCACGAAGTTGTCGCACAACCTCTGTATATACATACCGAGTTATGCTTCCGAGTTAGGACCCATCGAGGGTTTGTCAATCCATATACAATTCAATATTAAATACCAATATTCACAACTCCTCTCCAACATAAAAATCAATAGAGGGTTTTTCAAAATTAGTCACATTTTGATTAGAAAAAGTTAATGGTTCTAGTATTCCCACGGTGGTATCGATGTTTCATGAATGTTTATGATGTGAGGATGAAATGCATACAACCAATTAGAATGAGAATTTCCACAATCCAACCAATATACTAATTCACGTGAGCCAAAAATTCACTCAATGTGCCAACCATCCATGATCCAATATAGTCCATATATCCTTAGAGCAAAATACACATAATATTCTATTAATACCACATAAATTCTATTTTAAGCTTTTTCACCAAAAAGACATAATCAACATATATACACACACAAGGCTAACAATATCATATAAGACCTCACACGGTCACATATAGCAAACAATGTATCAAAACTACCAAATAGCAACAACATAGGCCCCTACACAGGCACAACGCAATAATAAAGTCATTTCCATGATAGTTTCCACACCCATAATATAATTTTATACCAATACTATCCAACCCAATTTCAAATTTAAGACATAACCTACCTTGAATGCCAAAAATCAATCTAAAAAGCCTTTATCACAAAGCTTTCTCCTCACGAACAGACACGAAATCAACTAAACCAAACAAATATAGAATCTACGAGTAAAAAAGAAGTCAATGATACCCATATTGCTCATTTTCAGATCAGGTCAAAACAGACCTCCAAAATAGACTTTAAAAAAAAGGGTACATTGAAGTTTTAGTCCAAAAATATATTACCCGTGATTAAAGGAACACATAGAAGAAAACCCAAGTGAAAACAAATTGAAATCACGGTTTAGATTGAAGAATTATTATTAAGTCTTTCGGGCCAAAATCCCCAAATTTCAATTTTGAATTCAAGTTTTAATAAGATTTAGATTATAAGAATAAAAAAATTGAAATAGGAATTTGGAGCTTACCCAATCTTAAAATGGGAGAACTCACCCAAAAACTCAAAACTCCAAGCTCCAACTCTCAAAAATGGTAAAAAATCATAAAAAATAAGGAATTTAACCCACCCAGGCATCACTTAAGCAATTACCGAATCGCTTACACGGACATCACTTTAGCGTCAGGTGTTGCTTATGCGATCGCCGCCTTATCGTGTAAGCGACCTGGTTGTCACTTAAGCAACAGTCGTCTACGCGATGAAAAAGTCTCTTAAGTGATACCCCATCTAACTACCAGGTCGCTTAAGTGACCAAAAAGTCGCCTAAGCAGGTGCACCATCTAGAGACTAGGAGAATTTCAAGTCTCCGCGGACCCCTCAAGATTTATACGAAATCTCGAGAATGAAAATAAATGATGCTACTAGACTAAATTTGATGCTTCCGACTCAATGAAGATATCAAATTTTTAGAAAAAAGGTCATTTCTACAAAGTTGGTCCCCAAAACTCAAATTTTGCAACTTTCTGAATTGAGGGTCGAAATGAGATACAAGAGTCCTAAAACCACACCACCATGTCATCAATCTATAATCGACGTTCTGAATCTATTGGAATAGCCTATTTTTTCATCCAACACACATATCAATAAATATTGACTGAAGTTAACTAATAAGCCTTTTTAACCACCAACAACTACAAACTCGCACAAATCACACCAAAAAGCATTGGAAATTATGTCAATTAACTCCACATCCCAAAAATACCATAAAAAACCATGGGAAGAGATAAAATGATCAACTCACATAGAAATAAATATTTCACAAAAGTCACTAAAAATTAAGTCATTATATGTTTTCATTATGTTCTTGTTGTTCATTGATTTCCCCATACAAGGACCTGGTACCTAATCAGGTCTTAGGATGGACTCTTACAAACCATCATGAGTGATAAATAAGTATGCATGACAATAGCCATATCAACATATAATAATCAGCTCTACAATGGCATGAACGAATTCAAATAACCTAAATCTCAATAAGTCATGATATAAACCCTTTCAAGGCAATACAATGGTAAAAAATCATATAAGACATCAATGAGATCAAACCAAGCCCCCCCTCCCCCCACAGGCATCACAATAATCATAAAGAAAAATTAATGCTCAAAAAAAGATAAATACCAGCTTTCACATAGGAGTCTCAATGATAATAATCTCCCAAATTTATAATAAGTTTCACACAATCCCTCACACGGGCAACACGATAGTAATAATGATTTCAATAGATAAAAGCAGTGCTAAAGTCCCCGGCCCATAGCATACTTTATATGAATGATTATCAACCCAGTCTAGTTTGAAAAAATTAAAAGATAACCTACCTCAAAAGCCAAAACACGAGGCTGAACCCCTCAATATGAAGCCCTATCCTTTTGAGTGGCTTCAAAATGCTCCCAAATAATCAAA
This sequence comes from Capsicum annuum, assembly GCF_002878395.1. NCBI lineage: Eukaryota > Viridiplantae > Streptophyta > Magnoliopsida > Solanales > Solanaceae > Capsicum > Capsicum annuum. The sequence goes on from NW_025891101.1 coordinate 214,452, forward strand.
AATGGATTCTACATATAATTAGAAGTCCATTGAAAACCATATCAATATACTTTGATTTTAGATCCAAAATCACTTTAAAAAGTGACGCTAAAACTAATAGGGTAGAACTGAAATTTTAATTAAAAGTATTTTACCCATAATTTAAGGGTTCTAAATTTGAAATTCATTGAAAATTGAGTTTAAATTGGGTTAGAAATTATCAAAATACTCATTTTTTACTTTACTAGGTAAAACTCAAAATTCAAGTTTAGAATCCAAGTTTCAAAAATGTTTTTACAATATAATCAATGGGTAATAGTTGAAAAGAGGTTTATGTCACGCCTCAAATCCCCTTTGGGGCAGACATGAGACATCCGATAAATTAAAACGATACAGAGAAGATTAGCACATGCCGATCTCGATACCTTTATATGTGGGTGGCAGCTTAGGAGAAAAAAGCCTAACATAGGCCAATCCCAATGTTCATATGTGGGTGGTAGCTCAGGAGCGCAAGCCTAGCATGGGTTGATCCTAATTTATCTATTTACCACTGATCAGCTGGTCATTGCACTATATGGCTTACAAAGATGATGAAGTAAGAAGGGTAAAAATGAAGAAAAGAATTTAATGTACCTAGTCCCACAAGTATATATAAAGGTGCTCTACTAGCACTACTTATACACTTGTATCTGATTTCTATTGATCTCTTGTATCATGTGTTGTTACCTTTAGCCTTACATATTCAATACATATTTTCGTACTAATGTCCCTCACAGGACCTGTATTTCATGCTGCAGGCACGAGTACTTCAGCTAATACACCTCGCTAGTAGGAGCACGAGATATCTAGTGACTATTAGTAAGCTCCAATTTGATTCAGGGCTTTTCAATTCTGTTTTATATATTTTTGTATTGTACAGTAGTTAAGACTACAGCGAGGGTTTTTCTCGACCTTAACTAAGTTTCTATGTACCTTTTAAAGGCTTTATAGACCAATGTGAAATTAAGCATGGTAGTTTCTTGTCTCTTAGATGTGGTAGCCTCAACGGCCAAGTCTTGTATTTATAATTTTGTGTTTGCCCACCTGATTGTTCTAATCGATGCATTGTATCATATTTGGCAGAACTTTTGGTTATCATATTATGCATGAGATGTACAGGGTTATAGGTTGGTTCTCTCGGGCCTTACAGCTACGGGTGCCTATCCGCCTCGAAGGGGATTTGAGGCGTGACAGTTTAGAAGATTACAAAAATTATTTTGAGGAAAAATCCCCTTGTAATCGCTCAAAACCGAGGTCACAATGATTAAAAAAAATGGTGAAATTCATATTCCCGGATGAAAAAGGAAGTATTTATATTGTTCAGGTCCCTACCGAGTATCCGACCCAATATTTGCCCTTTACGTCATGGCAACTTAGCCACATGCACGGTGATCAGGTGAATCCTTCACCATATGTGCGATGAAGGACTACCTAGTGCACCAGATGACACTCAAGTCTAAAATTATTCTGAACGGGACCACTCGATTCGTCCATGACCCTACAAAAAAAAATTGATAATGTCGCTAAGATAATTTTAATGTTTCAAACTCAATGAAACAATAAATTTACCAAGAGTCGTTGCTATCAATAAGATTCCCCTCGAGAATTCCTATAGGCCAAATAAATTATTTTCGCAGTCAAACACTCAAAAATCATAATAAAGCCTTAAAACCTGAAGTAACCATGCTACTAACCCAAAATCAATATTTTTGATCTAATAGAACTGACAGAATAACCAGTCAATACTCGGATCATAAAATATTGACCAAAGTCAGGTATATCACTTCAAAAGTTACTCAAAACCTCAAAATCATATAAATCACTCTCAAACACTTTCGGGACCGCCCCATCCATCCCCACAACTTATGAATAATATAAAACAACAAAGAAAGGCAAAATGGTTAGAAATAGAAAAAACTAAAAATCACCATGAGGATTTTTACAATATCTCGCTTAGGGACATGCAATCGCAAAGGAAGAACATGAATAAGTGAAAGTTGTCAGAGTGACTGATGATCACCATGTGTGTCCCTTTCTAACGTCCAACTCTCCTAACAGAATGTTTCATGATCTTGTACTCATATACTAGATAAATAGAGCAGTCAAGAGAGGGAAACAAGGAAACTAGAAGAAAAAAAAGAATAAAGAAGAGAACATGCAACAGGCTTTGATGGAAGTTATAAGAGGATCAAAATTATCTCGTAAGTCTACTATGATTAGGACCAATAAAATTAGATGAAAGACACAGAATACTGGAAAGCCACAATTCGACAGAATAGTAACAAGGAGTCTGGCAACCAAATCTAATGTTAATAATGATTAAGTAAATCATTTGGAACATAAGGTCGGTAAAGATAAATCAGGCCTTTCATGGGATTCAAATGTTAAACAAGCATGCAAATAATTCTAAAGTTGGGATTAAAGAATTTTAATATTGAATGGGTGACAACTTTAGTGTACGCAAGGTATGATGCAAGCCAGAGATTAGAGATATGGATGATATCTATCAGTTAGCTTATAACATATCACTTCCTTGGATGGTAGGTGGTGATTTAATACTATTCTAAATGGAGATGAAAAATTAGAATACTCCGTATTTATCCTCAAGATGTAGAAGATTTTTCCATTTGCATCAACTCATGTGAATTGGAGGAAAATAACTTTAAAGGCAGCCTTTTTACACGTTGGAATGGAAAAGCGGGAAAAGACTATTTCTGAAAGGTTGAATAGAATGTTAGTCAACCAAGCCCTTCAGTCTAAGTTTGATCATGTGGAAGTTGAACAACTTAATAGAATAGGATATGACCATGTTCCATTATTATGTACTTACGTGAATAAGACCAACACTTCATAAAATCATTCAAATTTTTTAAATATTGGACAGAACATGAAATTTTTTTTGATACTGCAAAGCTGAATTGGGTAGCAAACGAAGGTCCTAATCCCTTTATTACATTCAAAATCAAGTTAAAGAAGTTGAAAGAGGCAATATCAAAATAGAGCAGAGAAGTTTGTCGTGACATTTTCAACAGTTACTAATTAAAGAGGTAACAGTCAAAATCAAAGAATCATTGTTTTAAGCAGATCCTTCGCAAAACAATGGAACCATTCTTCAATAATGTCAAGATGACTTAAAGGAAGTATTTGTATTATAAAGAAGAGTATTGGAGGCAGAAAGTAGGTATTGATTGGTTTGTTGAAAGAAAGAAACTACTAGATATTTCTATAATCTAGTAAAAAGGAGAAGGAATAGGCTGAAGATCAAAAGAATACAAGACGAGAATGACATTCGGATAGAAGAGGATGTAATATGGAAAAATCAATAAAGTATTATAGAAAAAAGTTCTCACAGGAGGAAGAAGGTGCTAACTAGGAAATCTAATATCATATTCCTTCAATGGTAGATTCGGAACAAAATTCTATGTTATGCCACATGTCATCTGCAGAAGAGTTAAAACAAGCTATATTTAAACCAAGTGTCCCTGATGGCTTTAGAAGGTATTTTTATCAAAAATGCTGGGACATTATGGGGACAGATGTACTCAAACTATTTTGTAGTTTCTTTCAGGGTCAGACTTTGCCAAAAATCCATTATCCACGCCAATATGGGGTTGCTGCCTTAAAAAGACCGAATTCAAAGTTACTCAATCATGATGTCTACAAGTCTCAGTAACTTCATTAATAAGGTTTTCTCAAGGGTAATTCATACATGCTAGAAAAGGTCCTACTTTTGCTGATTCCTAGTAACCAGTCTGATTTTGTGAAAGAAAGGATCATCATTAAAAATATACTACTTACGCAAGATACAGTAATAGATATTAGGAAACGAAAGTGTGGTTATTAAACATGATATGACTAAGGCTTTTGATATGGTATCATGGCTATACCTAATCAAAGTCTTAGTAAGGATGGGATTCTCAGAGCACTTTCTAGACATGGTATGGAGACTGTTAGCAAACAATTGATACTCTATCCTATTTAATGGCCAAGCTAGAGGTTGTTTTCACTCAACAAGAGGGGTAAAGCAAGGGGATCTTTTATCCCTAGCTTTGATTGCTCTATCAACAATAGTGTTTTCTAGGGCCCTAAATTCTATGTTTAATATCCATAATATTGTGGCGTATGACGTGTCAAAATGGAGTCAGAAACTGAACCATCTTGCGTATATTAATGACACCATCATTTTTGCATCAGCAAAGGAGGATTGAGGAAACATCAATGTTGATTATGAAGGCCTTGAAGTAATATGAAGAAGCATCTGTTAAGTTAATTAATAGAGAAAAAAAATCATTTTATATGTTTCATAAGGTGGATCATAGATTGTTTGAGAAGGTGGAACAAATTACAAGATTTTTCCGAGGTAATTTCCCTTACAAATACTTGGGCTGCCAAATTTTTCATGACAGAAAAAGAAAATAGTACTACAATAATCTAATTCAAAAGGTAAAAGACAAGCTTCAAAATTGGAGAGGTAAGCTTTTAAGGGGTAAGGCATTTTTTATAGAAAGTGTGTTGCAAAGTATATCAGTGAACTAAATATACTATCCATAAAGTGATTCTGAGATTCCGAGATTTTTTTGGAGTACTAAAGAAGATGGTAGAAGTAGGCATTGGGTCGCTTGGGAAAAGCTTTGTATCCCTAAAAGGGAAGGAGGCTTGAAATTTAGATCCTTTTATGATATTTACAAAGCTCTTTTTGTCAAGCTTTCGTGGAGATTCAGAGCTACTGCTACTTTCTGGTCAAAATTCATGAGGAATAAATCTTGCAAGAAGTTTAAACCAACACAAGTGGAATGGAAAGATGGCTCTCAAATATGGAAGAAAGGACTGAGGCAATGGATCAAATAAATGGCATGGTATGTTGGGAACAACGTAGTGGAAGTACTTATACTTGGGAGGGCAATTGGTCTAGTTTGGGACTATAAAAAACAAGTAATCATGATTTTCCAAGAGCTGTAATCATTGAGGATTTGAACTTTTTAATGAATGAAGAAGGTTGGGATGTGGATAAGTTGCAAGAATGGCTGCCAGAAAATGTGGTGAATCATATTTAGAATAGATTACAGTTAGTAACTATAGCTAATATACCGGATCAATCTAGGTGGATGAAATCTAGCACAAGGAAGTTTATAGTAAAAAAGTGCATGGGAGAAGCTTAGACAGAGGAAACAAGAAAGAAAAGTTGATTCTTATATATGGACTAAAGAGATATCTTATAAAATCTCTTTCTTTCTGTGGAGATTGTGGCAGTATAAACTACTGATGGATGAAGTTCTCAAAAGGCTCACAATCATCCTACTGTCTAGATATAGATGTTGTGAGATTGCACAAGAAGAATCTGTTGTACACTTATTTATTCAGGAGACTTTGCAGCTTCTATTTGGAATCACTGTGTAGGTTTATTAGGACTTCATGTCCATTCATTCAAGTGCAACAGACACTACACAAGTGGTAGGACCTAGAGTGTTGTGCCAAACTAAAACCTATCTATCTGGCTCAACCAGCTTTTGTTTGTTGGCAGTTATGGAAGAGAAGGAATACTATTATACATGGAGGTACAACGACTAGATGGAAGGTACTAAAAGAGATCAATACCAACCTAGTTATGTTGGCTAAACTAAAATTTCCTTGGATGAGAAAAATGCCTAATAACTGGTAGCAATTGATTCTTTTTCTTAAGCAATACTGACCTAAGTTGAGGGCCTAATTAATTCAATAGAGAAGACTATGAGTAGGGTGGTTTAAATGTAATATACATAGAGTCTGTAGAAGCAATCCTGGGAAAAGCTTTGCAGCTTTCTGTATTAGAGATTTCAATGGATACCTAGTTTTTGCTAAATCAAGAAAGCTAGGGGAAGCTAACAGCTTATATATAGAGGCTATTACTATTCATGAAGGTATTCAACATTTTATTACACAGCAGAGAATACCAGAGCTCAGTCATTTAAAAAGTACAGCAGTGAGATATATGTTAGATATGTTAGAATTTATCTATGTTTATTGAATTAATTATGAGAAGACCATTGAAAAATACAGAAGCTTTTAGAAAAATTAAAGATTCTTTAATTAGTAATTATTCAGAATATATAAGTCTAAAGAAAACAAAAAAAAACCCACAAAGATTAGCCTACCTAATTACTTTAATATCTGGTATTGAAGCAAAATTAATAATCCATTTAAAATCTAAAAGATTGAAACACATACCACCTAATTATGATAAAATTAGATTTAGATATCCACTAAGAAATTATAAACATGGTTTAAATGAATAAAGTGCAGAAATACAAAGAATTAAAACAAATTATTTCTGAAAAACTTAAAGAATTAAAAATAAGAATAGAAAGATTACATTATAATATATTTGCTGGAGTTAGTGAAAATTCAATAAATACACAAAAAGATGAAATATCAAAATTATAATCACAAATAAACAGTTTAGAATATATATATCAACATGAACTATTCACAATAAAATGAACAAAGAAGAATTTATAATAGATGAAAAAATATATGAAAATCATGAAAGATTAAAAATAAAAATAATATTTTCTAATCTAGGAAGAAGATATAAGAAAATAGGTGAACATTTATATCTAATGTTAGAAAAAGAAGAATTAAAATTAGAAGATAAATTGACAGCAATGGTAAGAATAGAAAGAGAAAATGAAGAAATAGATAGGAAAAAGGAAATAGAAAAATAAAACAACAAACTACGGAAGAAATACGAAAAATAGAAGAAACTAAAAATAGTAGGATTGCTGAATTAGGAAAGGAACTACAAATGTTAAAAGATTTGTATGAACAAAGACAAAAGGAAAAAGAAGAAAAAGATAGAGAACAAAAATTACTAAACGAGATAAATCAATTTAAGGAAAAATTGGAAATAAGAAACAAAGAATTAGAAATAAATAATATAGATATTGAAGAGACAGATAATTATGATTGAGAAGATAGTGAAACATATACAGAAATATTAACAAATACAAAAAATTTAGAAATCAATGAAAAACAAGAAGTAATTAATGAAGGAAACTTGGAAAGTACCAACACAGAAATAAATACTCTTGATAAAAAAGAAGACGAAAATATAATACCTAAAACAACAGAAATAAGAAAACCTATATATTATAAGAGCAAGTTTAAAAAATATAATGAATATGACAAACGGACACCAAAACAAATAGTTAATAAAAATTATAACTTTTTAGACCTAGACTGTGTAATAGATACAGAAAAAACAATACAATTATTTATAGGATATATGACAAAATAATTATTAGATAATAATATAAACATAACAGATGCACCAGAATATGTAGAAAGAACACTAATAAGATCAGTAAAACTATGGTTTTCAAATTTAACTGGAAATAGCAAGAAAGTATTAAGAACTAATAAACCTATAGAAGGAACATCATCAACAACAACTAAACTAACACCTATAGAATTATTAAAAAAATACGAAACAGCTATAAAAGATGAATTTGGTAGTATGACAACAATAGAAGAAGAACAAAATGAAGAAAAAGATACAAATAGAAATTTAATGTTAAAATTAGCAACATGTAATATGTGTTATATAGATGAATATACTTGCGCATTTAAAGAATATTATTATAAAGGAGCATATAGTATAGAAGAAAGTAAGGAAATAAGAAAATTATATTTTAATAAATTACCCGAACCATTTAGTTCAAAGATAATAAAAAGTTGGGAAGAAGCAAAAATAGTAGATACGTTAGGAGCAAGAATAAAATTTTTACAACAATGGTATAGAAACTTATGTGAAAAATATAGGGAAGGATTAAAAATGAAAAAAACATTAATAAAAAATTTAGCATGTTGCAAAAATAAAATAGCACCCCAATTTGGATGTGAAGAAAGATATTATAAGAAAAGAAAAAGACATAAGAAATATAAGAAATATAAAAAATCAAAATATAAATATAAGAAATCGAGAAAAAGATATTATGTAAAAAATTATAAATACAAAAGACCATATAGAAAGAAGAAATCTATAAAAGAATGTACTTGTTATAATTGTGAAAGATAGGCCATTTAGCTAGAAATTGTAAATTACCTAAAAATTCAAAAAATAAACAAATATCAGAAATAAAAATAGATAATACAAAATATATGCAGATAGATTATATAGATTATGAATTAGAAAGTGAGGATAGTATATATGAAATTTCAGAAAACGAAACAGATACTGAAATAGATAGTGAACTAGATGAATCAAATGACTGAAGAAGATATAAAAATAATAACAAAGGAAGAATATTTAAATGATGAAGGAACGGAACAAAAAATAATATTTGACAGTAACATATTTGATGAAATAAAAGGAAAAGGATTAGATTTAAGTGTAGAAAAAATATTTAAAATATCAACAGTAAAAAATATTTTTACCAGAAAAAAGGATGAATACTATGTAGTATGCCAAAAAGAACATGTAATAGACTGTAGATATGCAAAAGGCAAAGCTAGTATACCACTAGTAACAAAAAGAATAATTAATAAAGAGATAAATGATATAAAAAGTAAAGGAGATTCAATAAAATATGTACACCTTGGAGGTACAGAGATACTAATAAAAGCATGTTTTAGAGAAGGAATAGATACACCAATAGAATTATATTTAGCAGATGATAGAATTATAAAACCTATAGAAAAAAGTATAATAACTGTCGTAAAAGGAAATTTAATATACCAAAAATTTAAATTTATAATAAGTACAAATTATTCAGTAGCAGTAACAGATAAAAATATAGACAAATCACTCGTATTATATTGGAAAATATCAGGAATAGAATTAACCCCAGGAAGTAAAATATTTACAGCAAGATGCAAAAATTTATATGTATTAACAACAAGACATAAAATAACAGGAAAAAATAAGATTAATAAGATATGAATAGAAAGCTCATTCGAACAAATTGTAAAAAAAATAGATTATAATGATTATAGCTATAGAGACATAGATATAGAAGAAAATTTAGAAATAGTAAATGATAGAATAAGTACAACGAAAAGGATAGTTGATGAAAAACCAGAATCATCAAGCTCATCAAAGAGAACAAGTTATAAAATAAATTCAATAAGTAATTTAAATCAATATTACATAATAGGAAAAATAAATGAAAAAGAATATCTAATACTTTTGAATACAGGACAAGAACAAAATTATATAGCAAAATATCTAGTAAAAAATGAAGAAATAAAAACTGATAATGATATGTGTCCAGATCTACCAAGAAGTTTAATAAATAGTAAAAATATAGCAGAAAAAGAAATAATAATAGGAGTTAGAAAAATAAAAATAGAATTCGAAGTAAAGGAAGAAATGCAAAAAGCAGATATAATATTAGGAATAAAATGGCTAGAACAAGTAAAACCATATAATATAGAACATACACAATTAACCTTAACATATAACAAAGAGAAGTTATTCTTAAGAAGAGCCTTAACATAAAATGAAAATATATGTATTAATGAAGATAGTAGTAGAAGGATATTACAATAGATATTATACGCCTATGATAGATACAGGAGCAGAAGCTAATTTATGTAGATATAATTGCTTACCAGAAAGTAAATGGGATAAATTAAAAACACCAATAATAGTTAAAAGATTTAATAATGAAGGAAGCTTAATTACTTATAAAGCTAGGAATGTAAAAATACAAGTATGGGATAAGATATTAACAATAGAAGAAATTTATAATTATGAACTAACATCAAAAGATATACTTTTAGGAATGTCATTCTTAGATAAATTATACCCACATATAATAACTAGAACAGACTGGTGGTTTACAACACCATGCAAACAGAAAGTGAGAGCAAAAAGAGTCAATAATAAAATAAGAAAGAAAACTGATTGGATAAAAGAAAGTGAAAAAAATTACACAAAAGTTAGAAAATATAAAAAATACTGAAGATACAATAGAATTAGTAGTATTTTCGATAAATAAAATAGAAATAACTATATTTTCAATAAATAAGATAGAAATAATTAAGAAAAAATTAGAACAATTATATAGTGAAAAACCATTAAAAGGATGGGAAAAACATAAAACTACTATAAAAATTGAATTAATAGATAAAAATAGCATAATAACCCAAAAACTATTAACATATAATTTTGACAATTTAAAAGAATTTAAAATGCATATAGATGAATTATTAGAAAAACAATATATACAAAAAAATAATAGTAAACATAATAGTCCAGCATTTATAGTAAATAAACATAGTGAACAAAAAAGAGGAAACAGTAGGATGGTTATTGACTATAGAAATTTAAATGCAAAAACTATAACATATAATTATCCAATACCAAATAAGATATTAAAAATAAAGCAAATACAAGGATATAATTATTTTAGCAAATTCGATTGTAAATCAGGATTTTACCATTTAAAGTTAGAAGAAGAATCTAAAGAATTAACCGCATTTACGGTACCACAAGGATTTTATGAATGGAACGTATTACCATTTGGATATAAAAATACACCAGGTAGATATCAACATTTTATGGATAGTTATTTTAAACAATTATCTAATTGTATAGTATACATAGATGATATATTATTATATACAAAAACTAAAGAAGAACATTTAAAATTATTGGAACAGTTCATAGATATAATAGAAAAATCGGGAATAAGTCTAAGTGAAAAGAAAGCTGAAATTATGAAAAACCAGATAGAATTTTTAGGAATACAAATAGATAAAAGTGGAGTAAAAATGCAACAACATATAGTACAAAAAATAATAAATTCGAAAGAAGAATTAGATACAAAGAAGAAATTACAATTATTTTTAGGATTAGTAAACCAAGTAAGAGAATATATTCCAAAATTAGCAGAAACTTTAAAACCACTACAGAAAAATTAAAAAAGGATGTAGAATATAACTATAATGAAGAAGATAAAAAACAAGTTCAAAAAATAAAATTACTTTGTAAAGAATTACCAAAATTACAATTTCCAGATGAAAATAGAAAATTTATATATTTAGTAGAAGCAGATGCTAGTGAATATAGTTATGGAGGAGTACTTAAATATCGATATGAAGCAGATACTATAGAACACCATTGTAGATACTACGCAGGTACGTTCAATGAGACAGAAATAAAATGGGAAATAAATAGGAAAGAATTATGTTCATTATATAAATGTTTTTTAGCATTTGAGCCATATATTGTGTATAACAAATTTATTGTACGAATAGATAATACACAGGTACGCTGGTGGTTAACAAAGAAAATATAAAATTCAATTACAACAAAAGAGATTCGGAGACTAGTCTTGAATATATTAAATTTCACATTTACAATTGAAGTGATCAGTACTAACAAAAATGTTATTGCAGATTACATATCAACACAAAGCTACACAGACTGAAATAATAGAAGAAGATACTCTAGAAAAAATACTCAACACCCTAACTACTCTTTCAATGAAAGTGGGCAGTATGGGTAATGAGATAGAAAAGCTAAAGACTAATGAATATAAACTGAAGTCTATAGCTACAAATCAGCTAACTCAGCAGTGTGCAGAGCTATGTCGATCGGAAGACATTAAAGTTTCAGAGCTAGAAGGAGACGTTGGGACACTCCATAAAACCCATAACATTTATCAATCTACTTCTGCAGGTACAAGCAAAGGAGTTAGTCGACCAAGATATCAGAACATGAATATGAATAAAATATTTGAAAAACCATTTACACCAAAAACACAAAAAGACCACTTGTTCCACAAATCAAACGCAACATATATATAATAAAAGTATGCAGCAATTCGTTGAAGCTCTAGAAAAGATGAAACTTCCTCTGAGACATTGAAAATGGATCGCCCATCCAAAATGGAAATGAAAAGACAGAGAGCACCAGTTCAAGTGAGAGACCATAGCCGCATCCAAACGGCCGAAACCCAAGAGTATATTATGGCAGCAGGGCCTTCTTCTGAACTGAGTTCCAATTGAAAAGGTTCACAGAAGAAATCATTTGTATTTTTTATCTACCCGAATTTATTTTCTTGTAGTTGAGCACAGACCGTAATGTTTCCAGTTTACTTAGGATAATTAGGAAGATACTTTTGTTGAACTTTTCCTGTTGTTGTATTAGACATGGTGTTACCTAATGTGGTTTAACTTTTCTTGGTTAAGACCAAAATCTTGCAAAATGCAAATATTAACTCTAATATAATTCTCACGAAATAGTCCAAAAAATTTAAGCTACTAACCTTGTTGAATCTCAATGTGTTCAATCGCAAGAAAACATGAAAAACTTTTGAATTTTCATTTCACTTGTCGTAATTGTATATTTCTTTTCTTTTATGCACAATAGTACACAACATTAAATAGTTAAACAATACAAAAACAGAAAAGAAGCAACAATTGCTCAATTTACATGATCTAAGAGAAACAAACAAAATAATGTATACACATAAACAACTGAAAATAAGGAAGGCATGAGGATATGAGTATACATACCTTAAGAATAAGAATAATGTAAATGAAGAACCGTTCATCTAAAGGCACAATTACCAGCAACGAAATCACAATACGTAAGGCCTGAAATATAAAACAATAAGAATAACAAACATAAGAAAAATAATAATACAAACACATGAAAGGGAAAACCAAAAAAACATGAAGTTTCATGCCTTTTTAAAATCTTAAAACTGAAATCTTTAATTTTTTTATTTGAAATAGTGCATTTGATGAGTTGAATTTCTCTCCTCTGCTAATTAATTTTTATTTTTTTCATAAGATAAGATCGTGGCACCATGATTTGATTATGAATTTTTGAGAAGCAGGGTTAATGTAATGGAGATGGAAAAGGGAAGATCGGGAGTTTGTTGAAAACGATGGTATTTACTGTTGTACGTGTATTTGGTAAATTTAATAAAGGGTAATTAATGAATTTTATTAAGGGAAATTAATGGGTAGAAATTTTTTTTCAGAAGAAAAGAATTAAAAGGAATAAAAGGCCAAAAAAGAGGAAAAAAGATAAATCTGAATACTAACTTTAAACGCATGCCACATCAGAAACCTCTTATTTCTCTTTTATTTAGATGTATAGATTATTCCTCTGATGTTATAGGACGAGCCTCTAATGGGTCATTTAGTAGGAGGTATAAGGTGGGATATCCGATGAATAAGTTTGAGATATCCCATGGATAAAATTTATATCATGTTTGGTTGATGGTACAAACTTATTCAAGGACTAATTTATACCATCAACCAAAATGGTATAAAGCTAATACCATACTCAGTGTTAGTATAACTCATCTTATCCTATCAACCATGGTACTGTTTTATACCTCTTCTCATATGATATAAAATAGTCTAAGGATTATAATTATGGGATAATTTAGTTTACCTTCCAAACGACCCCTATACGTTCGAGATCTGACCTTTTGGACTTTTCTCTTTCTCAAAAGTTGTACTTTTCTTTTTCATTTTTAGTTTATTTAGTTGATTAGACTTGTTTTTGTTTTGTTTTTTGTTTCAGATTGTATTTGGGCTGGTGCAATGACTCTTCAAGTCATTTCTCGTGATTCTGCATATTTTTTTTGTTAGAGCTTTTTCATAGCTGTCCCAAGTTATTTATGACTTGCTGGAATTGATAGTTGGTTGTCAGATAGTCTGTTTGGTATTTAGAACCATTTCCCTATTTAAAATCTTCGCTGGTTCCAAATAGCCACCCAAAAAAACTTTAGTAAAATGATATTGGATGAAAAATTTAACTGCGTCAGCAGCTTTAGAATATTGATTTTAGGTTGGGCAGACCTTTGGTTTGAGTCCCAATACACCCAAACTCATTTTGACCTATAGGTCAAAAAGTTGATAAATTGGAGATTTGGGTGTAAGGCCCGTATTTGATCGAAATGACCTCAGATGAAAAATTCAACTTTATCAATATGTCGGAATATCAAAATTAGTGTGGTTGCATACTTCATTTGCTTATATTGGATTCTGGATGCATCCGAAGCATTGGCCGAAACTTGGAATATATTTCAAGTTTTAGCTGTCATCTGGTGCAGTAAAGGTACCATAATCACGGTGGTTATATCATGATGGCAACCCGTATGTCCATAATAACCTGAACCGAGGGCCTGGGAAGGAGTATTTAAATGCCCTTTTTGGTTGAGAATTGACCATTTATCTCTTGCCTTGGGTTTCATAAACCTGAATAGAGTGTGTAGTCCCCAAATTGAGTCTTGGGTGTTGATTGGGAACTTAAATAATTCGCATATTCATGATTAACATCAAATATAAGGTATTAATCCTTTATTTATAGTGTTGAATTTTTTATTATTCGACCCAAAACCCCAAATAGCTTGAGGCTTGATTTTTGCCCAAATATGATTAATTTGCACCAATTTCTTGAGGGATATAACTCCCTAATGGTATTTGAACATTGGGTTGGTCTCAAAAACTTATTTTTTATAAGTGGGACCCATTTGTGGATTGTGTCATTTTAGACTCGATGCACAATGGTGCAATATGGGTATTGATATTCTCGTAATAATGCATAGATTGTGTTTTTTGATAGCTTGGCTCATTGAAGAATCTTTAAGGAAAGGAAAAGCAAAGGTTGTTGGTTGTGAGCTATAAATAGATTCGAAGTAGGTTGGTCTTACTTCTTGTTAGATTGAGCTTTATTATAGTATGAATTTGATATCTTGATAAGATTGGGTGTGGTTTTAAGTGTTGAAAAGGTATGTGGTAGTGTTTGAGATTAGTTGAGCCACTTAGGCTATTGAACTCATAAAGTGTGATAGTTGACTTATAGCCTAGAACGTTGGTTAGTTGGACTTGTTATCTCATGAATAGAATTATAATGCTATAGTTGCTCTAGTTAGACGGGAGTGACCTTGTAACTCATATTAAATAGTAATTTGACCTTAATTATGCATAGTTGTGGAAATTTTCCTAGTAGCTTTGGATGAATTATGAGTATTACTTAAGAAAGAATTGTACCATAAAACTACTGTATAATGGAAAACCTCTAAGACATGACTTAGATGGCTTAGCTTAGTCCCAGATAGAAGTTAGACTTGAAGAGGAATTTGGGTTGTTATAAGCGGAACTTGACCAGCCTTAAGTTTGGACTATGTAGTTTCATTACCTAGATACTTGTTAAACACTTAGAATATGACTTTGGTTATATGATGGCTAACCCCAGTAAATGGCTTATTAATGATGTTGGTATTAGAAATAATGTGCATAATTGATTGCTAGACTATTGGTAATTCTCGGATAACAATGAATTGTCTTATAGATTGAACACGTAACTATGTTATCACTTCCTTCATTGACTAAATTACCATATAAGCCTTGGATTATGTTATTACTCATATTATGTTCAAGTATGGTGAATAAACTATGTGATGCTAAAAATTCTCTTGTGCTAATAATACGGATGGGCTCTAGAAGGTGTAACTATGACTTGTATTGGAAGTACTAATGATTATGTTAAGACCAGTAAAGTATTGAGTCTTTACATTGTATGAATATAATTTTTCATTCTCTTTATGATATATTGTGTTGAGAATGAATGAGGAGCTACGATGGTATGTCTTCTTTTAATTCTCGTTCTCCCTGTTCCTCGTGAGGCTTGCATTTATTTTTTATTGGATTGACTTATATATATATATATATATATATATATTAATGTTATGATGATGCCTGGTGATTACGGAGGATATATTGATGTTATGATGATGCCTGGTAAGTCCGAAAGACATATTGATATTATGATGATGCTCGGTGATTCCGGAGGATATATTGATTTTATGATGATGTTCGGTGATTTCGAAGGACATATTGATATTATAATGATGTCTGTGATTTCAGAGGATATATTGATGTTATGATGATGCCGATAAGTCCGGAGGATATATTGAGGCTATGATGATGCCCGATAAGTTCGAAGGATATATTGATGTTACGTATGATAAACATGTGTATATATGTTTATATGTGATTATGACTTTTTATGATTACATCCGTATGTCCATTGAAGATATGATGTTATTCTTGGGATGTCAGTTATGATTCTTCGATGCTAATCACTTGTTAAGTGGTGTAGTTCTTGCTAGTGTTGAATAGTGAGTAGAAGTAGTATATGCTGAATAATAAGTTAGGATAAGTTGGCAAACGGGATATTGTGTGGCATTTGAGGATTCACCTAGTGAGTTTAGATAGTATTAGATAAATGAATTGATTAAGGTATATTGCTTATTTGAGTGAGTTATGTGGTGACTATATCTAGTACCTTCACTATGAAGGAATGAAGCCACAAATAAGGGAACTCATCACCTGCTCAATGCATACTGAGGATTGTCTGACCTTGGTGTGGACTATATCTAGTACCTACACTATGAAGGAATGAAGCCACAAATGCATATATATAGTCAGTACAATGCAATGTACTGAGAGTATGAAGGCATGCACTAAATTTTGGAATATTTAAAACATGCTTTAAAATTGAGGATATAAGTTATTTGCTAAAACATACATTTAAAACATGGCTATACGTGAAAACTCTAAGTCATAGTGAGATTTATAAATCATAAGCTAAAAATTTTGTAAGTTGGGAAACGGTAAAACCTGAGTATTGTATGTGAATCGCATATAATATTGAACTGTAATACCCCGTACTTTTTCCTAGCTAATTTCATCTAAAGAATATCTAGCATTAGCTTCTAAATTGAATGATGGTTATTCCATGAGGAATTTTCAAGATTTTTACTTTTTGTCATGTAGAAAATTCAATAAGTTTTTCATCGATATAAAATTTGCCCAAATCCGATAACTGGGTCAGAAGTTATGACTATTTCAAGTTTTCATCATAAAACAGCGCCATATTAGTCAGCGGCGCGCCACGCCACAAGAGGAAATGGCATTTGGCAAATCTAGTAGGGGTCCACCATTATGGCGCATCGCGCCAGAGCCCAAATTCAGAATTGTCTTTTTCCAGTGTCTTAGCGCGATTTCCCCCGCGTCACGCCAAAGTTCCAAGTTGCAAAAGAAAGGTCAATATAATGGCTCCGCATCACGCTATCCCTCAGTTTCCCAATTATTAAATTTCATTGACACGGCGCAATAGCACCATGTCGCGCCAGGGGTTCAATTCAAAAAATTTTTACTAAAATTAAGAGACGCATCTAGGGTTAAAAGGGTCAATTTTCCCCCCCTATTTAAGCCCTTTAACATGTGATTCAGCCATTTTTTACCCAAAATACACTCCCTTCTCTCAAAAACCTCTCAAGAACAACCTAGGGCTTTTCATAGAAGATTCAGAATCAAGAATTTCCTCCGCCAATCTTCACGAAATCACGAACTAAGGTATGCGTAGTGTTCATTCATGGACTCCTTTCGTTCATGAAGCCCAAGAATCTCTTTTCTAAGTTTAATTTTATGGATTTACTTATGAATTTCATGTTAGGTTTATTTTGTTTATGTTGAGAATGATTAATTGAATTCAAATCCATGTTGGGTGATCAATTTTATGTGGAATTGATTTGTATAAATGTGTATTCATATGAACCTATGAATAACCCATAGATGATGAAATTAGAGATAAATCATGATGATTAATTGTTGTATAATATTGTATACATGTACTACGCCTATCATTTATTTGATTAAATGCCTAGATGAAGGAACAATGCCCAACTAGTATGATATCATGAAATCCCCATGTATGTGCAAATTATGCCTATTAGATGTTTTGACGGAATGCTTCTATAAATGTATTATGGATTATGATGTTAGTTATATGTTCAAGTAAGTTATGCTTGGTCAGTTTTCGTTCCATCGAGTCTTGGGTGTACTTGTACCCAAAATATTAGCTATGTGCCTAGAGCCATGTCATGTTTCCACGATACTCTCAGTCAAGCTATGAATCCTTAGACTTTATATGGTCTTATGACTCAAGAAATCTTCATGATCTCATGAACTCAGTCAGTTGTCAGATATCAGTAATATTTCGCCAGTCAACAAAATTCAGTAACCCAGTCCATGTTCAGTTCAATAAATTATGTTCAGTGTATATTCAGATGGGAGTAGAAATTAGCACCGAGTGAATCCAAGAATGGGAACTCACCTGTTATAAGAAGGTGTGATTCTTAGAAGCAATCCTTGCGTTCCAGAACTATGTAGCCAGCATAGGTTGAGACAGCATAGCCTGCTATATGAGGGTAGATGAGATGGCTTAGCCTGCTATATGAGGGTTCCTACCGTTCTCACTAGAGTTACCTATTATATTAGGGTTACTCACATGTTGTCCTTACCAGTGGTTAGAGCTCTTGAAAGATTATGACATGAGTGTCCTCTATCATACGGACAAAGATAATGTAGTGGTCGGCGCTCTCAGTAGACTATCTATGGGTAGTGTTTCTCATATGGATGATAGTAAGAAGAAATTAGCTCAGGAAGTCCATCAGCTTGCCAGACTAGGTGTTTACTTAGTCGATACAGATAAGGGTGATATATGGGTTTAGAGTAGTTCAGAATCATTTCTAGTTTTCAAGGTAAAAGAAAAACAAGATAGAGATCCCAGCTTTGTAAGTTGAAAGAGTCAGTTCAGGATCAGAAAATAGAGGTTTTCTCCCAAGGGAGAGATAGTGTTCTTCGTTGTCAGGGTCGTCTCTGTGTTCCAGGTGTAGATGACTTAAGGAAGCGAATTCTTTTAGAAGCGCATGGTGCGCACTACTCTATTCATCCAGGGTCTACAAAGATGTACCACAACTTTTGGGAAATCTATTAGTGGAGTGGGATAAAGAGAGACATTACAGAGTTTATGGCTAAATTCTCTATATATCAGCAGGTTAAGATAGAGTATCAGAAGCCTAGTGGGTCCATGCAGGAGTTCAGTATTCCTACTTAAAAGTGGGAAGTTGTGAACATGAACTTCGTGATGGGTTTGCCTCAAACTTGTCATCAACATGATTCAGTCTGGGTCATTATAGACAGAATGACCAAATTAGCTCATTTCCTTCTAGTTCATACCTCTTATTCAGCCGAGGATTATGCCAAATTCTACATCAGGGAGTTGGTCAGATTGTACGGTGTTCCGCTATTTATTATCTCAGACAGAGGTACCCAGTTCACCTCTCATTTTTGTAAAGCATTCCAAAAGTGTCTTGATACCCAAGTTCATCTTAGTATAGCCTTTCATCCTCAAACAGATGGTCAAGTAGAAGGGACCATTCAGACGTTAGAAGATATGCTAAGGGAGTGTGCAATCGATTTCAAGGAAAGTTGGGATGACCACTTACCTTTGATTTAGTTTGCACACAACAACAGCTATCATTCCAGTATTTGGATGGCTCCGTTCAAAGCTCTCTACGGTAGGAGATGTAGATATCCAATTGGTTTGTTTGATGTTTGTGAGGCCTCAATTTAGGGCCTAACTTGGTATTCGATGCCTTAGAAAAATTTTAGTTGATTATAGAAAAACTCTGGGCTGCTCAGAGCCGATAGAAGTCAGATGTTTGTAGAAAAGATCTCGAGTTTGAGATTGGTCACTATGTCTATCTAAAGATCTCTCCTATGAAGGTAGTGAAGCAGTTTGGCAAGAAAGGGAAACTTAGTCCCAGATATGTCGTTCCCTTCAATATTCTCATTCGATTCGGCAAGGTAGCTTATGAGCTCGAATTGCCTTCAGATCTAGCCTCAGTTCATCAGTCTTTCATGTCTCTTTGATCAAGAAGCGCATAGGTGATCCATCAGTTATAGTCCCTATTTAGAGCATTGAGTTTCAAAACACTCTTTCTTATGAAGAGATTCCAGTCGAAATCTTAGACTATCAGACTCGTAGATTGAGGAACAAAGAAGTCCCTCTAGTTAAGATTCTTTGGTAAAATCAGTCCATCGAGGGAGCTACTTGGGAAGCAGAGGCATACATGCGTACCAAGTATCCTTACCTCTTCTTCGCCAACTCAGATCAAGCTCAAGGTAACAGTTCTCCTTAAGCTTACTCAGTTTCATGTTCAGTGTTTACCATAAACTTGGTATGCAGTTTCATGCTCATGTTCCCATTATAAACTTGGTATCAAGTACCATTGCATATTCATTCATGCATTAGCTCAGTTATATAATTATGCATCAGACATGCATTCTCATTGTGAGAGATATAGTTCATCAGAACACTCAGTTATACATTCATGAATCAGTTATACATGCATCAGATATGCATGTTCAGTATTATATGTTTAGCTTGTCATTCTTGTCAGTCATGAGATCATGTTCCAGTTATTCATGTTCAGTGTGTACGTCAGTTTTCTTTTCTCTCCTCTCAGTCAGTCTCATTCAAGGACGAATGTCCTCAAGGGGGAGATGTTGTAGTACCCCATACTTTTTTTAGCTAATTTCATCTCAAGAATGTTTAGCATTAACTTCTAAATTGAATGATGGTTATTCCATAAGTAATTTTCAAGATTTTCACTTTTTCCATGTAGAAAATTCAATAAGCTTTCCATCGATATAAGATTCGCCCAAATCCGATAACTCGGTCAGAAGTTATGACTATTTCAAGTTTTCGTCATAAAACAGTGCCATATTAGTCAGTGGCTTGCTGCGCCACAAAATGAAATGGCATTTGGAAAATTCCAGTAGGGGTCCACGATTATGGCATGTTGCACCAGGGCCCAAATTCAGAATTGTCCTTTTTTAATGTCTTAGAGCGATTTTCCCCGCATCGCGCCGAAGTTCCAAGTCGCAAAAGAAGGGGAAACGCGATGGCTCCGCATCGCACCATCCCTCAGTTTCCCAATTTTCAAATTCCAGTGACACGGCACGATAGCACCACATCGCGCCAGGGGTTAATTCGGGAAATTCTTATTGAAATTACAAGACGAATCCATGGTTAAAAGGGTCAATTTTCCACCCCTATTTAAGCCCTTTAATATATGATTCAGTCACTTTTCACCCAAAATACACTCTCTTCTCTCAAAAACCTCTCAAGAACAACCTAGGGCTTTTCATAAATGATTCAGAATCAAGAATTTCCTCCATCAATCTTCACAAATTCACGAACTAAGGTATGCGTAGTGTTTATTCATGGACTCCTTTTATCCATGAAGCCCAAGAATCTCTTTTCTAAGTTTAAGTTTATGGATTTATTTATGAATTTCATGTTGGGTTTGTTTTGTTCAAGTTGAGAATGATTAATTGAATTCAAATCCATGTTGGGTGATCAATTTTATGTGGAATTGATTTGTATTCATGTGAACCTATGAATAAACCCTAGATGATGATATTAAAGATGAACCATGATGATTAATTGTTGTATAATTTTGTCTACATGTACTATGCCTACCATGTGTTTGATTAAATGCCTAGATGAAGGAACAATGCCCAACTAGTATGATATCACGAAATCCCCATATATGTGCAAATTATGCCTA
This sequence comes from Capsicum annuum, assembly GCF_002878395.1. NCBI lineage: Eukaryota > Viridiplantae > Streptophyta > Magnoliopsida > Solanales > Solanaceae > Capsicum > Capsicum annuum. The sequence goes on from NW_025891101.1 coordinate 235,901, forward strand.
TCACATATTTTGATGGAATGCTTCAATAAATGTATTATGGATTATGATGTTAGTTATATGTTCAAGTAAGTTATGCTTGGTCAGTTTTCTTTCCATCGAGTCCTGGGGGTACTTGTACCCGAAATAATAGTTATGTACCTAGATCCATGTCATGTTTCCACGATACTCTCAGTCAATCTATGAATCCTTAGACTTTAGACAGTCTTATGACTCAGGAAATCTCCATGATCTCATGAACTCAGTCAGTTGTCAGATATCAGTAATATTTCATTAGTCAATGGAATTCAGTAACCCAGTCCATGTTCAGTTCAGTACTTTATGTTTAGTGTCTAAGATGGGAGTAAAAATAGCACCGAATGAACCCAAGGATGGGAAGTCACCTGCTATATGAGGGTGTAATTCTTAGAAGCAATCCTTCCATTCCAGAACTATGTAGCCAGCATAGGTTGAGACATTATAGCCTGCTATATGAGGGTAGATGAGGTGGCTTAGCCTGCTATATGAGGGTTCCGACCATTCTCACTAGAGTTGCCTGTTATATTAGGGTTACTCACATGTTGTCCTTACCAGTGGTGCGGTATTGACACCCTTCCGATTAGGCATAGATTGGACCCCAATTCGGCTATAATGTATCATTTTAGGTATGTCGGTTAGATGACTAACTCCCACAGTCTCAGCATCAGTCTCAATAATAGAATTCAAATAGTTCTTCAGATTTCAGGACTGTCAGATATAGTCAACTCAGACATATTACGAAACTCAGATAGTTCCATCAGATTTAGGACTGTCAGATACAGTCACTCATGTTATCAGTAATATTCTGATTCAGTAATCATGTTATCATAGTATTAGTGTCAGTTGTTATGTCTCTGCATGTATTCTCACACTCATGATAGTTAGTCAGTTATTATTATTGTTCATGCATATGAATCCCATGCATTCAGCCTACCTCACATGCATACCAGTACATTCAAAGTACTGACCCATTTGCGCTATGTTGTCTTATACCATAGGTTTAAAGACACGACCTCCAGATCAGTAGTAGATTCCAGTTTCAGCAGTCAGATTTTGAAGTGAGTCCTCATCATTCGAGGATATAATTATTTCCTATTATCTCATTAATTATTTTATTAGTTGGAGTTAGTTGGGGACATGTCTCATCAGCTCCTTACTCAAACAGTTTAGTCAGTTAGAGGCTTTCTAGACTATCATGTTCAGACAGTTATTATGGGTATTTCATAACCCATCCAGATGTTATATTTTTATCAGTTATGTTACAGTTTTGAACCTTATGGACTTTCAGTTCATGTTTCCGCATTATAAAGTATTTTATACAGTATACAGGTACAGATATCAATCCGGTTGGCTTATGGTCCTTCGGGGTCATGAGCACCGTATAGCATTTTGGATACCAGATTCAGAGCGTTACATGAACATGCAGTAAAACTAAACTGAGGATCGTGTATGGATATTTAGCATGAAAACATAAACATGTAAAAACTGAAGATACAAGACAAAGTATAGTATGTATGGACATGATCTGAATAGCTGAATAGATGATATCTGAATAACTAAAATAATCTATAAAACTAACTAAGTAAATACTAAAGTTTGACTACTTGGTCAAGAAAATCTGAACTGAAATAAACTGAATAATGACTAAAACTGTGGGAGCTATCATGTAACCGGCATAAACTATGTGAGCTATCATGGAGTCCAATGTCTGACCCACGTTAGGGAGGGTTGTTTTATCCTTGGCATTGGAATAGAACCTGAACGGGAGTGATCACTAAATTGAGCTCATATTGGCCAAGGGGAAACACTCTCTAGCGAGGCCCCTAAACCTACGGTGGTATGTAGTTTTTGGAAAAGTAGGATGCGATGAACCCACACTTTCCTCTCGGTGCTAAATCCTACTCCCAACTGAAAGACATTAAAATACTAACTAGTGCATGCACTAAAGCTGATAAGCTCAGGTCATGGTCTTTTTAAAATATCAGTGCATACAAAGTCTGAAGTAATATAAACACGTAAATTGATAGTGCTCGATGTGATCATAACAAACTGAGTTTAACAATAAAATCAAGGGTTGGCTGACTCATTACTTGAAAAGTCTGAAACATAAGTAAACATATACATATCGAGTGTTTAACCCGCCAACACTAAATGATTACAGAATTCGATAGCAACAGTTAACATAAAGTCATAATTCAAAGACCCAAAACATGAGATATTTCAATATTCTGATAAATTTTATGAATGTAAATATATGAACGAGTTAACCTTGGGAAATTATCATGTTTATACAGTTTAAAGTATAATTTGAGAATTTGACATGATATTCACTAAACATGACATCGAGTTTTGGAACTTCAAGCATGTAGGAGCATGATTCTCATGGAGTAAAACTATTAGCATAACTTAATGTAAAACAATGAGGAAACAAGGATGAATTTCGTAATTTACATTGAAATGGATAATAAATTAGAGTAAAATTCATACTTGAACCAAAAAAAGAGTTTTGGGGACCAATGGGTGAAAGGAACCCATTGATGAATACCCCACATACCTAAATTGGATGAATTCTTGAAGGAAAACTTGAAATTGGAACATGAATCCTTGAACTATTGAGAGAAAAACTTAAATTTTATTCTTGGGAAGAGGAGAAGGATTTTAAATCGTGTACTAAATGTTTGGGATTAAGAGCGTGGAAATATTGTGTTTTAAGACCCTTTAATTTGTTTGAGAAAAATTAGAAATGGTTTAGGGGTGTGAAAAGACCTCAACACCCTTAAAATAAAACAAAACAGAGCAACTTGGACATTTGGCTTTTGCTTGGCGGCGCACGCCAAAAGTCAAGACTAGAGAGGGCGGTGCACGCCAAAAGCCAAGCCCATCTAGTGGTTGTTGGCAATTGTCCCTGCGATGCACGGCCTTAACGAAGGGTCCAAATATGATACATACCCACTTTTAAGGCCTAAAAGCACCCCCAAAACAACCCACAACATCTAAATATGGTCTACCATCGAAGTGGGGGTCCTAAATGTTATTACGAATACATTATTTGAGTGTTAAAATCATGGGGTATTATATTATCTCCCCTTGGAATAATTGGTCCTCGAATGATGGGTAGGAACTTATTGAAACTTTAGAAGTATGTAATAAGGGACACATGACATGTCTACTAATGAAAGATATAGCTGAACTGAAACATTAAAATTTCCATCATGAAACTGATTTGTGAGATGGGTTGACTCTATTGACTGTAAGGAGTTGATTCATGCAGAGAGTTTAGAACTCACTTGAAATATTCATGATATGATCTTAAATATAGAACTCTGAAGTGATAACTGATGCAATAAAATTCCAAGAGTTACTAAGGATGGAATAAGGTATGTAACTTCTCATTAGGAATTGTCCCTCAACAAAACACATATAGGAATCAAAAGAAAATGGATTCATAGCATCACCAAAATACATTATGTAAGAACGAATCATGAAACAATGATTTTAAGGTTGTACAAGGGGTATTACAATATTTGAGCCGGAATACCTGGAAAATAGAGATCATTCATTGAACACTTATTAACAGAATCATGACTAAATATCTGAATAGTAGACATGATGCATGGACTGAACTAAATCACAATTTGGAAGAACGTGAATGAATTATCTCATGGAACATCCCAACTCATAAAACTTTGGATAGTAAGACTATATGGAAAGAAGGAAAACTATAGGAGCTTATCTTGTCTGATTGTTAAACCGAATTGTTTGCTATACGGGCTGAAACATACTGAAAGTATATACTCAACTGGAATATTTATCCAACACTTTTCAATAAAGTTCTAATAACATTAGGGAGAAAAGAATTCGTGGGCATGATTTGAGTGAGATATCGGAATAAGAAATCTCAATATGGCTACAACTTCTGCAACATGGAACGTAGTCCTAGAAAACATAAACTAGGATAGAATTACTAGGCCTTAGGTAATGTAACTGCCCATTTCAAGCTTAGCCATGCTTCTCACATACTTATATATGTACATATAACTACTTCGGCCAAAGTCTGAGTTGAGCTACATACTCTCACCATGTTCAAGCCTAACTCAGATTCACAAGGTACTACACATAACACCATAGTACTAGTCTAAACCACGAATTCAATATCCTATGTATTTTTAGAGCTCTCATCTCAAGAGTAATACTCATTACCACTTCATCAACAAATTTCAACCTTTTATTATGAATTCTCTAGTGCACGATGTATTCATCCACTTATACACCAACATAACATTCAAGCCTATCGTTATAACTGCATATCAAATTCTAGTCAACCAACCCTCCAAGGAAATTATCTTATATTCTCTAATATTTCTATCAATAACAACATCCATGCATTATCCCCAAGAAAACACACATAAAATTTCAACTAACCATGACATATATCAAAATTTTTGCCTCAATGTTCCTTCAAACTTATAGCCTTGGAAACAACGAGCATACAATAATCTTTCCCCAAAAAGAAACATTTACTCTCTCCCATCCAACAGTCGTTCATCACCACTATCATTTCATAAGGATAGGTCACTTAAAAGGTTAGAACATGAGGACCTAGAGAATAAAAGAATGCTATGCATAAATTTGACACTTAACTGAGACCTGAGGAATAGGGTATCCATGACATGGATTCTGTAAAGAGTTCTAAACTGAGGAGATATATGACATAATCTAAATTTTTCTGAACATAAGAGTGTAGCGTGAGTACCTGGAACTGATCATACTATAAAGCATAAGTACATGAGTCATGAGCTTAATGACCTGAGTTTGGAGTTCATAAATTCATGGAATATGATTTATACAGCTGAGTGAACTGGAACTCCTCATACTATAATCTATGGGCATACATAATTTTATGGTAAAAGCATGAATATGAGTTATGATCATGAAGCTGACTTGTGAGGCATAAGTAGATGTCGTGGTGACTGAAGTACAAAAATTTGCACTGAGATAAGAATGGGTTGGGCTTTTTTCTCCCTTAGTGCCGTTCTACAACACACTGGCATCACAACTAGAATCTGAAAGCCTGGCTTGGTTCCTTATTCTATCATCTCCCCCTTAGGTTTAAGCTATCATTCTAAGTCTGTAGACCCCTTTAATAAACACTAAACTTAACTTCAACCACTTTATTATGGAGCTCGAGATATAACAATACACATAAATAATAAACTCACCCTGAAAACTATACCTAAAAATGTAAATCCCATTGCTAATACTTTCTTCTGAGATATAACTCATAGCCTTCTATAGCCACAATAATCATCATACAATAACTTAAACACTGACTAACTTAAAAATTTTAGGAGTATCACCATACCCTGAGTTCATACCATCTAGGATTTAAACTCTTCTTTCTGTTAGCTCAACCATCCAAAATTCAAACTTAGATTCTAACTCTTAATATTGATATTCCCAAACTTTTAATGAACTAAACTGACTTCATTCTTGAACACTCCCTTAATATATACTATCCGTAACTTTCTTTAGCTTTAGCAATTATTATCATATACTTACACCCTTCTTGACAACATACTTTCCTCACTAAACACATAATATGCCTATTTTCTTTCTTAGCCTACTAATATGAAATCTATAAACTTATATTTTTCCTAAACCATGAGATTTACCATTACACCAATATACCCAATATCAATAACCAATAACCCATGACTTAGCTAGTAAGAACATCAAATAATACACAACTAGCCTCAGTCACACTTTGTAACTCAAATATGCTATCTAAGAACACACACTGTAAGAACATAGAAATAATAAAATCCTATATCACCTTTGGTACACCTCTAGATCACACATAAATCATCATACTTAGTTTCAAATTAATAAACTTAAATTCTTACATACACTATTTTAAGCCAACTGGTTCACCTTTCATACAACTAGCCCCATGAATATAAAATCTACTGAAGCCAGATAAACACTATCCCTACTTTACTGCTATTAAACTTCTAGGTTCATGCTTCTAACTCTAGGTCACATGTTGTCATAGGATTCTGGGTAGGGATCTAAGGGCACATCTGACTTTAGCTTATTGCAGGATTTTTCATGATCATAAATAATATCTTCCAAACTTTAGAACATATAGGCACTGATGGGATTCTTTTTGAGCCTATATTCAATCTCATAACTATATGCGGGGACTACCTGAGAACGCTCTATCCTTAGGAATTTGAGCATAACTATTTCTGTTACCTCGAAACTAAGGCAGAATTGACATGAATGAAGCATGATGACAATCGGTATAAGTTTCTTATAGAACCTTTCTACAGTACGATCTGAGATATGAAAGGAGGGAAACATTTCTTAAATTCCATGTAGCCTCTTGAAGTAAAGTACAAATGTCTCCATACCATTCTGCAAGACTCCACTAGACACGAATTCATCGACACCCTAGGACACTTGAACCTTGTGCTCTGATATGAAATTTGTCGCGGCTCAAGACTAGCCCTAGTTGTAACACGGTGCTTGGAACCACAAGTGATACCAAGCTAACCCATGAACTGGCACACTACTTGAGCAACTAATTTAAATTGTATAAAAACTAAATTTACTAAACGGAAACATAAAAATGAGAAAGTCTGAATAAATGTAATACTGATAAAGTTTACAACATGAAAAAACTGAAGAAAGAAACTTGAATTACATGTAATAACTCTGACTGACTATCTTTGAAGCCTCTATTATGTTGACCATAGATAGCTGGGACATGCCTCCAAATACCACTAATTACTACATATGAACAATCAAAATACAACACATGAACTACAATGAAATAGAGTCCCCAAAATAAGCAAACTCATCACCTGCTCGATGCATGATGAGGATTGTCTGACCCTGGTGTATGGACTATATCTGATACCTATACTATGAAGGAATGAAGCCATAAATACATATATATGGTCAGTACGTTGGAATGTATTAAGTGTATGGAGACATGCACTAAATCATGGCATATTAAAAGCATGCTTTAAAATTAAGGATATAAGTTATTTGCTAAAACATACATTTAAAACATGGCTATACATGAAAAATGTAAGTCATAGTGAGATTTATAAATCATAAGCTAAAAATTTTGTAAGTTGGGAAACGATAAAACATGAGTATTATATGTGAATCGCATATAATATTGAATATGTTGTAAAACTGAACTGAGGATCACATATAGATATTAAGCATGAAAACATGAACATCTAGAAACTGAGGATACAAGATCAAGTATAGTATGTACGGACATGATCAGAATAGCTGATATCTGAATAACTAAAATAATCTGTAAAACTATCTAAATAAATACTAAAATTTTTCCGCTTTGTAAAGAAAAATTAAACTGAGATAAACTGAATAATAACTAAAACTATGGGAGTTATCATGTAACCGGCATAAACTATGTTAGCTATCATGGAATCCAACGTCTGACCCACGTTAAGGAGGGTTGTTCTATTCTTGGTATTGGAATAGAACCTGAACTGGAGTGATCACTAAATTGAGCCCATATTGGGCAAGGGGAAACACTCTCTGGCGAGGTCCCTAAACCTATGGTGGTGCGTAGTTTATAGGAAAGTAGGATGCGATGAACCCACACTTCCCTCTCAGTGCTAAATCCTAATCCCAACTGAAAGACACTGAATCCTAACTAGTCATGTGCTGAAGTTGATAAGCTCAGGTCTTGGTCTTTTCAAAATATTAGTGTATACAAAGTCTAAAAAATTATAAACATGTAAATTGACAGTGCTCTATATGATCATAACAAACTGAGTTTAACAATAAAATCATGGGTTGGCTAACTTATTACTTGAAAAGTCTAAAACATAAGTAAGTATGTAGGTATCGAGTGTTCAACCTGCCACCACTGAATGATTACCGAATTCGATTGCAACAGTTAATATAAAGTCAAAATTCAAAGACCCAAAACATGGGATATTTTAATAGTCTGATAAATTTATGAATGTAAATATAGGAACGAGTTAACCTTGGTAAAATATCATGTTTATACAGTTTAAATCATAATTTGAGAATTTGACATGATATTCACTAAATATTACATAGGGTTTTGGAACTTCAAGCATGTAAGAGCATGATTCTCATGGAGTAAAACTATTAGCATAACTTAAATATAAATATAATGAGGAAACATGATTGAATTTCGTTTTTTACATTAAAATGGATAATAAATTAGAGTAAAATTCATACATGAACCAAAAAGAGGCTTTTTGGGCTCAATAGGTGAAAGGAACCCATTGATGAATACCCCACATACCTAAATTGGATGAATTCTAGAAGGAAAATTTGAAATTGGAACATGAATCCTTGAACTCTTGAGGGAAGAAACTTGAATTTTATTCTTAAGAAGAGGGGATGGATTTTAAATAGTGTATTAAACATTTGGGGTTAAGAGAGTGGAAATATTGTGTTTTAAGACCCCTTAATTTATTTAAGAAAGATTAGAAATGGTTTAGGGGTGTGAAAAGACCTCAACACCCTTAAAATAAAATAAAATGGAGCAACTTGGACGTTTGGCTTTTGGTTGGCAGGGCATACCAAAAGTTAATCCTAGAGTGGGCGGCGTACGCCAAAAGCCAAGCCCATCTAGTAGTTGTTGGCATCTGTCTCGCGATGCACAACCTTAGTGAAGGGTCAAAATTATGACACACACCCACTTTTAAGGCCTAAAATCACCCCAAACACAATCCACAACATCTAAATATGGTCTACCATCGAAGTGGGGTTCAAAAGGTCATTTTGAATGCATTATTTGAGTGTTAAAATCATGGGGTATTACATTATCTCCCCTTGGAATCATTGTCCTAAAATGATGGGTAGGAATTTATTGAAATTTAGAAGTATATAATAAGGTACACATGACATGTCTACTAATGAAAGATATAGTTGAACTGAAACATTAAAACTTTCATCATGAAGCTGATTTGTGAGATGGCTTGACTCTATTGACTGTAAGGAGTTTATTCATGCTGAGAGTTTAGAACTCACTTGAAATGTTCATGATATGATATTAAATATAAAACTGCAAAGTGATAACTAATGCAATAAAATTCCAAGAGTTACTAAGGATAGAATAAGGTATGTAAATTCTCATTAGGAATTGTCCCTTAACAAAACACGTAGAGGAATCAAAAGAATATGGATTCATGGCATCACCAAATACATTATGTAAGTACGAATCATGAGACAACGATTTTAAGGTTGTACAAGGGGTATTACAATGTCTGAGCTAGAATACCTGAAAAACTAAAATCATTCACTGAACACTTATTAACAGAATCATGACTAAATATCTGAATAGTAGACATGATGCATGGACTGAACTAAATTCACAATTTGCATGAACATGAATGAATTATCTCATAAAATATCCTTACTCATGAAACTTTGGATAGTAAGACTAGATGGAAAGAAGGAAAACTATAGTAGCTTATTTTGTCTGATTACTAAACAGAATTATTTACTATACGGGCTGAATCATACTAAAAGTTTATACTCAACTAGAATATTTATTCGACACTTTTCTAAGAAGTTCTAATAACATTAAGGAGTAAAGAATTCTTGGGCATGATCTGAGTGAGATATCTGAAAAAGAAATCTTAATATGGCTACAACTTCTGCAACATGGAACGTTGTACTAGAAAATATAAACTAGGATAGAATTACTAGGCCTTAGGTAATGCAACTGCCCACTTCAAGTTTAGCCATGCTTATCACATACTTACATGTGTGCATATCACTACTCCAACCAAAGTCTGAGTTGAGCTACATATTCTCACCATGTTCAAACCTAACTCGGAATCATAAAGTACTACACATAACACCATAGTACTAGTCTAAACCACGAATTCAATATCCTATGTATTTTTAGAGCTCTCATCTCAAGAGTAATACTCATTACCACTTCATCAACTAATTTCAACCTGTTATTATAAATTCTCTAGCGCACAATGCATTCATCCACTTATACACCAATATAACATTCAACCCTATCGTTATAACTGCATATCAACTTCTAGTCAACCAACCTTCCTAGGAAATTTTCTCATATTCTCTAATATTTCTGTCAATAACAACATCCATGCATTATCCACAAGAAAACACACATAAAATTTCAACTAACCATGAGATATATCAAAAATTTTTCCTCAATATTCCTTCAACTTATAGCCTTGGATAAAATAAGCATACAATAATCTTTCCCCAAAAAGAAACATTTACTCTCTCCCATCCAATAATCGTTCATCACCACTATTATTTCATAAGGATAGATCACTTGAAAGGTTAGAACATGAGGACTTAGAGCATGAATTAATGTTATGCATAAATTTGACACTTAACTAAGGCCTAGGGAATAGGGTATCCACATCATAGATTCGGTAAACAGATCTAAACTAAGGACATATATAACATAATCTAAATTTTACTTATCATTAAGAGTGTAGCGTGAGTACCTAGAACTGATCATACTGTAAAGCATGAGTACATGAGTCATGAGCTTAATGACATAAGTTTGGAGTTCATGAATTCATAGAATATGATTTATACAGCTGGGTAAACTGGAACTCCTCATACTAGAATCTGTGGGCTTACATATTTTATGACAAATGCATGAACATGAGTTATTATCATGAAGCTGACTTGTGAGGCTTGAGTAGATATCGTAATGACTGAAGTATAAAAATTTGCACTGAGATAAGAATGGGTCGGGCATCTTTCTCCCTTAGTGTTGTTCTACAACACACTGGCATCACCACTAGAATCTGAAAGCCTGACTTGGTTCCTTATTCTATCATCTCCCCATTAGATTTAAACTATCATTCTACGTCTATGGACCCCTTTAATAAACTCTAAACTAAACTTCAACCACTTTACTCTGGAGCCCAAGATATAATAATATACATAAAAATAAACACACCCTTAAAACTACACCTAAAAGTATAAATCACATTGCTAATACTTCCTTCTGAGACACAACTTATAACCTTCTATAGCCCTAATAATCATCATACAATAACTTAAGCACTGACTAACTTAAAATTTTCAGGAGTATCACCATTCCCTGATTCACACCATCTAGGATTTAAACTCTTCTTTCTGTTAGCTCAACCATCCAAAATTCAAACTTAGATTCGAACTCTTAATATGGATATTCCTAAACTTTTAGTGAACTAAACTGACTTCATTCTTGAACACTCCCTTAATATATACTATTCATAACTTTCTTTAGCTTCAGCAATCATTATCACATACTTATACCCTTCTTGACAACATGCTTGCCTCACTAAATACATAAGATACTTATTTTCTTTTATAGCCTACTAATATCAAATCTATAAACTTATATTTTTCCTAAACCATAAGAATTACCATTACATCAACATACCCAACATCCATAACCAATAACCCATAACTTAGCTGGAAAGAACATTATATACTACACAACTAGCCTCATTCACACTTAGTAACTCAAGGATACTATCTAAGAACGCACACTATAAGAACTTGAAATAATACAATCCCATATCACATTGAGTACACTTCTAGATCACACATACATCATCATACTTAGTTTCAAATTAATAAACTTAAATTCTTACATACACTATTTTAAGCCAACTGGTTCACCTTTCATACAACTAGCCCCATGGATACAAAATCTATTGAATCCAGATAAATACTATCCCCACTTTACTATTATTAAACTTCTAGGTTCATGCTTCTAACTCTAGGTCACATATTGACATAGGATTCTAGAGAGGGACCTGAGGGCACATCTGACTTTGGCTTATTGCACAAATTTTCATGATCATGAATGAAATATTCCAAACTTTAGAACATAAAGGCACTGATGGGATTCTTTTTGAGCCCGCATTCAATCTCATAACTATATGCGAGGACTGGCTGAGAACGCTCCATCTATACGAATTTAAGCTTAACTATTTTTATTACCTCAAAACTAAGGCAGAGTTGACATGAATGGAGCATAATGACAATCGGTATAAGTTTCTTATAGAACCTTTCTACAGCACAATCTGAGATATGAAAGGAGGGAAACATTTCTTAAATGCCCTGTAGCCTCTTAAAGAAAAGTACAAACGTCTCCATACCATTCTGCAAGACTCTAGTAGACACGACTTTATAGACACCCTAGGACACTTAAACCTTGTTCTCTGATATCAAGTTTGTCATGGCTCGAGACTAGCCCTAGTTGTAACACGGTGCTTGGAACCACAAGTGATCCCAAGCTAACCCATGATCATGATACTGCTTGAGAACCTAATTTAAATTATATAAAAACTAAATTTACTTAGCAGAAACATGATCATGAGAAAGTATGAATAAATGTCATACTGATAAAGTTTACAACATGATAAAATTCAAGAAGGAAACTTGAATTACATGTAATAACTTTGACTGACTAACTATGAAGCCTCTACTATACTAACTATAGATAGCTAGGACGTGCCTCCAACTACCACTAATCAATACATATGAATAATCAAAATATAACTCATGAACTACAATAAAATGGATTCCTTGAAATAAGGAAACTCATCACCTGCTGGAGGCATACTGAGGACTGTCTGACCCTGGTATATGGACTACATTTGGTACCTATACTATTAAGGAATGTATCCACAAATGCGTATATGTGGTCAGTACGTTGGAATGTATTGAGTATAAATGCACTAAATTATGAAAATATTTAAAATATGCTTTAAAACTGAGGATATAAGTTATTTGCTGAAACATACATTTAAAACATGGCTATACGTGAAAACTGTAAGTCATAGTGAGATTTATAAATCAAAAGCTAAAAATAATTCTGTAAGTTGGAAAATGGTAAAATATGAGTATTGTATGTGAATCTCATATAATATTAGACATGCTGTAAAACTCTATTGAGGATCATGTATGGATACTAAGCATGAAAATATGAACACATAAAAACTGAGGATGAAAGACCAAGTATAATATGTACTGACATGACTTGAATAGTTGAGATCTGAATAACTAAAATAATCTATAAAACTGACTGAATAAATACTGAAATCTATCTACTTGGTCAAGCAAACCTAAACTAACATAAACTGAATACTGACAAAAACTGTGGGAGCTATCACGTAACCGACATAAACCATATGAGTTATCATGGAGTCCAACGTTTGACCCACGTTGGGGAGGGTTGTTCCATCCTTGCCATTTGAATAGAACCTGAACTGGAGTGATCACTAAACTATGCCCATATTAGGCAAGGAGAACACTCTCTAGGAGGCCTCTAAACCTACGGTGGCACGTAGTTTCTGGGAAATTAGTATGCATTTAACCTACACTTTTCTCTCGGTACTAAATCCTACTCCCAACTGAAAGACACTGAAATACTAAATGATGCATGCACTGAAGCTGATAAGCTCATGTCATGGTCTTTTCAAAACATCAGTGCATACAGAGTCTGAAGAAATCATAAATATGCAAACTGATAGTGCTCGACATGATCATAACAAACTGAGTTTAATAATAAAATAATAGGTTGGCTGAATCATTATTTAAAAAGTCTGAAATATAAGTAAACATGTAGGTATCGGATGTTCATAACCCGCTAGTACTGAATGATTACAGAATTTAATAACAACAATTAAAACAGTGACGTAAAGTCATAATTCAAAGACCCAAAACATGAGATATTTCAATAGTTTGATAAATTTCATGAATGTAAACATGGGAACGAGTTAACCTTGGGAAAATATTATGTTTATACAGCTTAAAGCATAATTTGAGAATTTGACATGATATTGACTGAACATGACACGGGTTTTGGAACTTCAAGCATGTAGAGGCATGATTCTCACGGAGTAAAACTATTAGCATAACTTGAATGTAAAACAATGAGTAAACACGGATGAATTTCATAAATTACATTAAAATTGATCATAAATTAGAGTAAAATTCATACTTGAACCAAAAAGAGGGTTTTGGGGATCAATGGGTAAAAGGAACCCATTGATGAATACCCCACATACCTCAATTGAATGAATTCCTGAAGGAAAACTTGAAATTGGAACTTGAATCCTTGAATTCTTGCGGGAAAAAACTTGAATTTTGTTCTTGAAAAGAAGGGAAGGGTTTTAAATCGTGTACTTGATGTTTGGGGTTAAAAGAGTGGAAATATTGTGTTTTAAGACCCCTTAGTTTGTTTAAGAAAGATTAGAAATGGTTTAGGGGTGTGAAAAGACCTTAACACCCTTAAAATACAATAAAATAGAGCAACTTGGACGTTTGGCTTTTGCTTGGTGGCGCAGGCCAAATTCCAAGCCCAGAGTGCACGGTGCACACCAAAAGCTAAGCCTATCCAGTGGTTGTTAGCGTTTTTCCCGCAATTCACGGCCTTAATGGAGGGTCTAAATTGCAATACATACCCTCTTTTAAGTCCTAAAAGCACCCCAAACATAACCCACAACATCTAAACATGGTCTATCATCGAAATGAGGGTCCTAAAAGTCATTTTGAATGCATTATTTAAGCGTTAAATGCAGAGGGTGTTACATATATTTAGGCTCGATTGGGCATTTCAATCAAAGTAACCCACTCCCTTAGCTCCGAGTTATGGTGTTGGCTTACCTACTGGTGGGTTTTAGTAGGTGCCATCATGACTCGTAAATTAGGTCGTGAGTGCTGTTTTGAACCAAGTTTACAATCCTATTCTTTCTTGTGTAAACTAGTTATCGATGGCTCGTGCTAAGCCTAGGCCCAAACTCAAAAAGTGAAAATAATAATTTAATTTAAGAGTTATAATTTGTGGTATATTTTCTATTACATAATTAATTTAATGTTATATCACATTAATTATAACTTGTTAACAATTTATACGTCTATAAATTTTTTATTTCATAAATGAATAATTTACAAAGAATAAATTGTTTATAATAAAGAAATTTTAATAGGAAAATAAGTCACAGGAACTAATTTTTTTATAACCATTGTGTCTGGGCCTGCTTTCATGCACCTCGACTAAATTCGCGGGATTTACCACCATCCATCAGTAACAGATACCAAATAACTCTATTCACCAAGGGTAGGACGGGTGGAAAAAATCACCTAGTATTTTTTTTACCTCAGGTTCTCAATTAATTTTGCTCTTCATCTGTACTTTATGCTTTAAAAAATATTTTTCTGCTATCCAAATAAGAGATCTAAGAACATGTTTAATTCGATCTTGTCTCATAATATTT